>NC_024311.1:2054265-2128064 GCF_000523025.1 Cynoglossus semilaevis
TCAGCCTGTATGTGGCCCCTGAACAAAAATGAGTTTGACTCCCCTGGTTTACACCAACTGACTGCTTGTAATTTATGTATTTCTAGGGCATATTTATTTTTAAATATTTATGCATAATAAATATGAGCAGTATATATTTTTTGACTCTTAATCGGAATCCTAATTTTTTTGATACACCAGCTGCCAAATGAATTAGATGTTGGGGTCTTCGACGGAGAGGTCTTCGTGTCAAGACAAATCAGTGGCAACACCACTGGCAGAAGTGAAATCTTGGAATTGCACTGTTCACAAAGCTGATCATATTGGAGGATATTCTTCATCCAAGATTTATAAAATAATTATATTGTATTGTACTTCTTGTTTCCGCATTTAATGATCACAGCCATTTATGAGCAAACAAACATTATACCCTCAATTAACATGGAGTTTAATATCCATCCACTATCCTGCTGATTTATTTTCCCTTTAGCCTCTTCCACAAAATACCCAGCAGCCTTTAAAATGCTGACTCTAAACTGTGTCATGTAGTCTTTTTTTTGCTGGCTTTTCACTTTAACTGTTTGGTACAACTGTTGCTGGATGTGTAGGTTTGCATTTGCGGCAATGCACAGCCACTTAAGCCTGTTGCCTTTCGGGCTTCAGATTTTGGGTTGAGTTGGCTGTGGACTAATGAGGGTGAGCTCTGGTCTGAGCTGAGCAGGGCAGAATAAGTAAAGGACCTGTGCATCAAGACCTAGAGGTATCTAATGTAATTAAATAACACATTTTCTCAACAATTTAACATACTGTACCATCGACATCTATAAGGTTTCTTTGGAAACTCGAGGTGCTCTTTGAAGAGCCATCTGCCATAGATGTTTGGTTTTCTTGATAGGAGTACAAAAACTCCTTGAGTACTTGTGTCCTGTGATACTGTGACCTCCTTTTCCAAGAAGGATTTGGAGATGCCATCCCAGAAATAATTTGGCTGCTGTACTTTTGGGTTGTTTCACAGAAAAAGAAAAGGAATATTGAGGATGCTATTTACCAAGCCGTGTTCTGCAAGTTTACAGACAGAAGTGCAGCCTGACCTTTTCAGAAGCTTTTTGTGGAGTAAAGTACATACTGTCTTTTTCTTAAAGTTGCGATTTTCTTTTACTTAAGCTTATTTCCAAGGCTTAATGGTTGTTAATTCTGGTAAAGAAAAACCACCTGACCACAACAGTGAAAGTTTTTTCTCTCCATCAAACAACAGTCACAGCTGTTGTTTACATCCTTAGCCTGCTCCCATTTTCACTTCCTGCTTTCACTAGTTTTCAATCATGTTATGATTGTACTGGTCTGACCCACTTGACATCTAATCAGGCTGTATGTGGTCCCTGAACCAAAACTTTTCATGATAAATTATTTTAGTTCTTTCTTCATTAACAGCAATCTTTGGCATTATGCCAAAACTTTTCATGATAAATTATTTTAATTTTTTCTTCATTAACATGCATTATGTTATGGGGGGTCAGTGTTTTCTTTGCTTAAATCTGCAAAAAATAATTTAGTTAAATTTAAAAATGTAATTTGAATGTTCATTCACAGGCGAGATAGTAACTGTAGTAATCGAACAAGAACAAGCTGGATTGTGAGGTCTCCTCCTGTCACTGGCAGAAGTGAATAAATACAGCAAAAGCAGAGCGTTTTACATGAATAACCCACGAGACAGTGTGAATGTTCTTTTGCTGGTTCTCTTCGCTATTGTAAAAAGAACTGTTTGTGCTTTATGATCATCTCCAAGGTTGCCTTCAAGTAGGAATAGATTCTTTAAGAGTTTTCTTCACTTTCAGTTGGAACAGACTCCTTTAAGTTATTTGGGAGATGGTAGGAGATATTGATTGTAGCAGACAGTGATTGCTTTGAGTTCACTTAGAACCACTGATTGATCGGTACGTGATCTGCTGGAAGATATCTAGAACCAGCTTATTAGATTTAACCACATCGCTGTTCAGCCACTTGCTAATCAACGTGTGATCAGTTCTCTGATACTTTTTTTCTGTCATCCCTAATTTTTTTTAACACAACTTTATGTGAATTTTTTCTAAATTTTTACAGAAATTGATTTTTTCCCCAATTTCAAAACCAGTTTTAGCGGGGGGGGAGGGCAAAACCATTTTGTGACATCGTCCTTAGGATTTCATGCCCTTCCTTAATTCAAGGAGCATTGTGATCTGCTCCTTTAGTATAGGTTACTAACAAGCATGATGGATTGATTTGATAATCAGACCCCGCTCCAAGACAAATGCACATATCAAACCGTTCTGGCAGACAGGCAGAGGAGAAAAAAAATGAAACTTTCCAACTAGGTCCAAAAAAGAAGAATCAGGTTGTGTCTGATATTCAGAAATACATCAGAGCACTGCTGTAAAAATGTCACCAAATGGTCCAGTGTGACCCAAGAGAACCTGAGAGCAGAGATGTTTGCAGTATTTTTGGTCAGACTTAAACCTCAGTGAAAGTATTTTTCTTATATTTGCATCCTTGTGTTGTGGACTTACCCCAATCATCTTTAAATAGAATTGGGGGCCATGGATATGAAAGGTTCAAACAAATTACAACAATTACCTTTGGAATTGTTCGCTCTTCTTGGCAGGTTTGGTAGACTTTTGTCCAAATAATTTCGGTGAAGAACTGCAAAGTAGCTGGCTGTTAACACAATCTGAATATTTTAAAATTATTCTTTTTAGTATAAATTACCTGCAGGTTTTTTTAACAAAATAACATCTGGAGAGAATCAAACAAATGCCCCTTGCGGAGGATATTCCTTGGGAGAAGTGAACACTTTAAGTGGTGCCCGGGGAGCAAGAGAATTGTTGCTTGCTTAATAAACCACAGCCAGCCAATGGGGGATTTGAACCTGGCAACCTCTGACAATGAGCTTCATCCTCTTACTGTACCACTGGGCCAATTTGCACACATACAAAAACACATTCTAGAAGACTACTTAAAAATAAACGTTTGATGTTTTATGTCAGGCCAAGACGTTGAAGGCATGAAGTATAAAAAATGTCCCTGTTCAACACAAATCTCTAAATAAACAGAATTAGTGGATTCGAAAATAAACTGATCTTCACATAAAGAGCTCAATCAATGCACAGTCAGGAGCAACATTACACCAGGGAGACAATAGCGTGACTAGCAGGAGAAGAAACATGCCTTTCTCTGTGATACATGCATGGCCAGCTGCTTTATTTACAGACAAATACAGTCTGAAAATAATGATTACGATAAAACCACTGGATACCAAAGCTGTGTTTATCACCCATGCCTCAAATTAGCCTGTATTCATTGTGGGCTCTGCCTGGGCTTAGTACCAAGCAGCTCCTACTGGCTGCTATTGATCCGTTAATTGGAAAGTGGCCCGTTGTAGTGAAAGGGTTGGATAGTATAGACAGACAGGAAGAGATGGAGGTTTAAAATCAGTCTGGATTCTAATGGGCAGGAAAAGGATCTCAGTGAAGTGCCGTGATGTGCTTTTTATTGGCCTGTAGGAGGAGCAGGAGGCGAAGAGGTATGGAATGGCATGACCGTTCAAGGATCATCCTCTGCTCTCTTTGTCTGTGTCAAAATGAATGGCCAAGCTCTAGTCGAATCATGCATTTGTGTTGTGCTTGATATTAATGCAATCAGGAAAACGTAATTGTTTTCCTAGGGTTTAATTAGTATCTTCAAGTAGGAGGAGTCATGTTAATGTGTACAACACATACACAACGCATTGACTGTATCGCCATTTAAGGACAATGGGTCAACAATAGTCACTTATGTGGGGAAAAAAAAATATTGCAGTTTATTACGTTGGTGTGTCTGTGTGCATGTGTGTAGCAGCAATAGAGAGAATCTTTCTTTTTCTCCATCTTGGATTCAGGGCTAACAAAGCTGGGCTGATGTAAAGACATGTCCAAGGATGAGAGTCTGCTCGTAAAAGTATAGAAGGGCAACAATGTGTAGCTTTAGAAAGATCCATCCATCCTCCACCTCTTCCTCCCTCTCTCTCTCTCCACCCACTGTGCTGTTTCTGCATTGAAAAACTCTGACTGTTACCATTTCAATGCCAAACAGTTTCAAGCATTCATTCCTCTTGTACTCCATGGCCAGATTTCTGCCTTTGATATACAGTATTATGTGGGTGTTTTCTTTTAATCTTGGCGAAGGCTGGAGAGGAATTCAATGTTTAGGTGGAGAGAGAGGTGCTGGCCAAAGCATGGGATGTCAAAGTACTGAGGTGGCCCGTCTGACCTTCACACACCCTCTTTCATACTGAGCCACCGCAGAGCAGGGATGACATTGAAATACTGTATTGACCGAGTGTCAAGCTGTGCATGTGAAAAAGCTAAGCACAAGGAAGCATTACTCACTGAACATGACATTTTGCTGCTCCCTCTCTCTTTAATGCACAGAGCTCTGCCGTAGACGCAGCGATGTTTGTTTCTCTGTGATAAATCTCGTTTGCACAGTGTATGTTATTTCTCTAAGATTGTGACTGTCCTCTTTACTTTAATTATGTCTGTTGAGCTGCGCTACTACTATAGTACTATAGTAGTACATTGAACCCATATGCCTTCAACCATAGCACAACAGACCAGTATCATGTAAGACAGTCATGGGAGACTGTGAAGTTTTCAACAACAACAAAAAAAAAAACAAAACAACTTTTCAAATGAAAAAGATACAGCCAATTTTAAAACAAGTCTAATTTGCATAAAACGCACCGTAACACCAGATGCCGTGTACTCTGGCGTTTTGCTGATAAGACTCACCTGTGGGGATACATGGCGGAACTGCAAATGGAACTCCTTTATTTGCTAGCACGGGCTCATTTTCTGTTTCCTCTGTGGATATTTTTCTCTTTTTTAAAAGAAGCCCTCCAAAGGCTTATTTTGCCCATGCTTGACGTGTGTCAATGGGGTATTCAAATTGGAAGAAAATTTAGTATTTATTTTAAATTATTTATTTAAAAAAACAAACAAATTGCATTATAATATAATATATAAATATAATATAATCATGTTTGGTTTTTTTTCTGTGGTGCGCAATACCAGTACCGATACCACAGCAGTACTGTACCATTGTCCTGTTGTGTGGGACCTCTGTATACACTTCATTTACATTGAACTTTTTCAAGACACCAAGGTTGGTGTGGGTTTGTTTAGGTGCCAGATGACACACTGTTTACAGTACATGTGACCTTTAGACGTGAATCCTGATGGTAACAGACTGCTTATATTGGAGCCTGTGTTCGTTTAAAGTCTGCCTCAACACATTGATATCACATGATTGCTGTTCAGTGAATCCAGACAGTGTTGGTTGTTGTTACCATAGCACACACCGAATGTCTGACGGCACAGAGAGCCAGAGGTGTCAGGGTAGTTGGACTGAATGACTGACTGGATAAATATATGTATGTATCTTTATATGTTATATTCGTAGTTAAATCTTTACTGACTGGATAAATATATGTATGTATCCGTGCTTTATAGGTTACATTCGTAGTTAAATCTTGGAACAGACAGAACAAAAAGGCAGAAATTACAGAAGAAAAAAAAAAAAGATTAATTGCCAAAGGAAATCATTAATTACGTCTTGTAAGTCACCCCTGGCATTTAACCCCCCTAATTATGCAAATATTAAATCACTTGGATTTTGTGTTCACATATACCCTTGAGTCTTTTTTTTTTTTCATTTCCTATTGATCCGTGCAGCAAGAAGCCCCTTGTTGAAGATCAAGTTACCCCGGTGAGAATATATCTCAACACATACAGAACAAGCTTCATGTGCACACAAACACTTTATCCCCTACATGTGAAAATACTGAGGCTCAGGGGATCCAGAGAAGATATTATTATAACTGCTGTGCATCTCCTCTGTTGGTGTTAGGTTGACACACGCAGTTATCGATTACAAGTTTTTCTTCTGGTTTTCGCCATTTAACCCCTTCAGTGTAGCCCGCTGTATCAAGTTAGCGTATTATTCGCAACTTTGAGCGTTTTGAAGCCTGTAAAGTTCCAAATACTTAAAAGTGAGACTGGCAACTATACAAGACAATACTAAAAGACTGGATAGGTGGTGAAGGATTCCAAAGCTGTTTACTGGATACTGTTGGTGTGAAATGTGCGTACGTCATTTCCCCTTAGACTGCTTGAAATGCTAAACAGATACATTGAAATGTGTAAACGACTTGGCGTCTTTATCTTTTACGGTAGGTGGGTGGGTTGCTGTTTTTGGACTTTTTTTTTTTTTTTAGCTTCTTTCTTTTGTAAGATCTGGCATTGGTGTATACTACATTTAAGTGGGTAACCAGTCTGCTCCTTCACAGAATTCACACCAGAACAATACGGTGAATACACCCACAGCATTTCCCCTCCTCTCTTATGTCCTGTACCTGATTTTCAACCTTCTATTCAATAAATCATGTATGACATGATCTTTTCCTCCCTGCAGATGGACAATTTCCCCACTGAGTCTAATTATATGGGCAGCAGACAACAGTTTGTCCAAAGGTAAGTGTTTAGATTTATAACCTTCACCTCTTATTCTTAATCAGTCCCAGCTGGATTGACAAATAATTACACTGAGTCATGGCACAAATTTCATTTGAAAAATTGATTTTTTTCATTGCCATGTCTCAGTTGGATGTTATGGGCGGGGCTGGTCCTTGTTTACCTTGAAAGCCCTCAAAAACACACACCCTGTTCAAGGTTGCCTGTAAACATTTACATATTAAAGATAACAAAATGAAATGTGTTTTAATTAAAGGAAGACGTTAGCGTAACTAGTAATGGCCAGAATATTTACATATGGATAATTAGCCTGTAATAATCTTGGGAATTTGACCTATGTGTATTCTGATCTATGTTTACTCTGTACAAACATGTTTTAGTCTAATTCTGTACACTGGGAACTAATGCTGATTTTTTTTTTTTTATTCATCTTTTATTTAGTAGTTCAACATTCAAAGACCCAGAGCGAGCCAGTCTCAGAGACAGTGGTCACGGTGACAGTGACCAGGCTGACAGTGACCAGGACACCAACAAAGGCTCTTGTTGTGACATGTCCGCAAAAGAGGCCCTCAAGTTGAAAGCTACTGGAGTCAAACCACCGCCTTTGGAACAAGGTAGGCAGAAAGATATGAAAGACGTTGTGCACGTCTGACACGTCACTTCGTCTCCCTAAGCCGCTGTCATTCACATTAATGTCTAACTGCTCAGCAGAATCACACAACTGAATCCTAAACCTGGAGCATTTCCTCTCGCCTGCTTTGTTCTCAACACTTTTCCGTTTTTTTTTTTTTATGTTGAGGTTATACGTTTGCCACTGTGTGTTTGAGGGTGTGAGTTTATCAAAGCAGACAAGCCCATTATGTTTTTATAAGCCCGACTACTTCAGTCCCTCCATTTAGACCCTCCACCCGCAGCAGCCGTCTCTGAAACTTTGATAATGGAACATGGAAAAAGACTTAGCGAGCAGCAGCCGATGTTACTTTGTAGCATGGTGATTAAATATGAATAATTATTACAGCAGCGGCAGGTCGGGCAGATAACACATGACATGTGTAGAACAATGAGATGTGAGCTTATGACTCAAATGATAAGTGCAAAGGTATGAGGAGGCAAGGAAACATTAAAGTGTACGACCAGGTCGGAAGATTCAGCCACTGTAGTCCCAAAGAAACCAAAAAGTACTAATGTTCCTACAAAGAGATGCATGAAACTATGTGAGTGCATCCAAAAGTATGTAGTTTTGTATTGAACACGGATTCTTGTAATGATGCAATTAATCTAGGGAACAGAAGGGCTTGGTTTACTCCTTACGGAAGGACAATGACAATTTGTTCCGAGCGCTCTCTGCTCCGATGTGCATGTCGGACTAGAGAGCGTTTTTCCCTTTCCATCGGTTTATGGAACGAAAACACAAACCACACATGTTGGCAAGAAAAATTGGCCAATTAAAAAACTCCATATGTTTGTCATTTTGAAAATGTGCTCATTTAATTGTCCATGAGGGACAAAAAAAAAAAAAAAAAAGAAAAAAAAAGAATCACATTCAAACATGAGAGAGGATGTTAAGGACACAACCCAGCACAGAGTTTTCACATACAAACAGCTGCTATAGGTAGACTGGAGAGAGGTGGGTGGAGCCGCAGAGCTACTCGGACCATAGTTCAAAATTTTAAGGACATTCCATCCATTTCTGCCCATTCACACGACAACACTCTGAAGTCCAGTGGTGCTTGACAGACAAAGCTGTTGGATGCCTCTGCCAGTTTCCCCCACTCATCCTTGGCCTTCCCTGTTGTTCACTCACCCTCCCTGCTCCATGACTTTCGTTCCACTTCTCCACCTATCCTTGTTTGGGGAAATCGATGGAGGTGAGATTAGACAGTTAACCGCCTGCAGCTGGCTGTGTTTAGCCAATAACATGTGGGACAGGCTAAACAGTGGTGGAGGCAGCGGGCCAAGGCAGGGCGTGGAGTGAGGCATGCTCAACTTCTTTTCTGCCCTTATCTTTCATTCATTTGCAAGGACCTGAAAGTGACTGGATAGAAAGCGCACATATTTCCTCAGAAATCTTGCGTTCGATTGAAAAAGAAAAAAATGTTCTACCGTTTTCTTCCAGTCTGGCAACGTGTTGTTGAATATAAACGGTCACCTTTATAGGAGCAGCGCTCTCGAGAAGACACCGATTTGTTACTGTGTCTTGAGTTGACCTTGTTATATAATGGACCATATAATGTAGTTGTTTCATGGCCAATTAGTGAGGCTTGGAAAAAGAACAGGCTGTGTGGAAATATCGAATGTAGAGCTTTATGGGAGACGGTAGTGGAACGTCAGATGCTGTCGTCCCCATTACGTACGCAGACAAGCACAGATGCATCGAGTTTGTTCTCATTGGGTTTAAAATAAGGAAATTATTTATTTTTCTTCATAGCACATCACAGTATTTAGCATTAAATGCTCGCTCTCGCTTCCTCTGTCTCTTTCTCTCTGACTCTCTCTCTCTGACTCTCTCTCTCTCTGGCGCTCCCCCTTCTCATAACAGCTCCAGTCCTGTTCTCCTCTCCAAACATCGACCTCCCAGTTACTCTCGGTAGATCTCCGTGCCAGGACCCTGCAGCCTCATTCTGTTGCTCAGTATAAACAGAAGTGCAAGTGAACAGGGCTTGCAGTTCAAATCCTCATCGATCCCCAGCCCTGTTTTCATCTCTTTGACTTTAACATTAGGAACTTTGCTCTGTTCCAGCTTTGTTTCTGGAATCGTCTTCATTTTGGGGACATTTTTGTAATATCCGCGTTACCGCCACAACAACCAATTCATCTCCGTCTCCAAATTTCATTTCAGCTTCCTTCATACATAACAATCTTTGGGAATCTTTGCACTGTGCACCAGAAGTGAATTGAGTAATTAGGCATGCAGGATCGCTAACATTGTATTAATTAAACTCAACTCTGCACAATGCACTTTTTTTCCAGCTATAAAACACTAATTAAATGATGCTCAACTTGAATTGCTAAATGGAAGATAAATGAAAGATTAACTTGTTTGTAGTCGACGCGTTGAGTCTGCTGGAATTTTGGAGGTGCTAGCAGTGCGCCGCTACAGTCGCAATCACCGAGAAATAGGCAGCAGCGGCGTGGGGAGATGGTTCCCACTGATAACAATGTCCAAGGAACTGTAGAGAGGAGCAGGGATAATGGTAAGGGTAAAAGAATGCAGACATGTAATGGCTTGGTGAGATGTAGTGACAACAGATAACATTTAACACGTTCCTGTGAGAACCCAGTAGTAGAACATTTCTCTGTCGGATTAGGCTGCAGAATAGTGAGTGTCTAAGAGTTTGTAGCCAAGGTCTTAAATTTTTTTTAACAAAATCCTTCTCTGGCGTATTTGGAGATTACACTGTACACCAGTGTCAACTGAAACAAACAGTGGGGCGGTGAGGTGCCGTGGGGGCGCAAGGAGCTTCCAATGGAATATGGCACGCATATGGACATAAGTGTACCACCGCTGTAATGATTGAATAATAACAAGCCTCCAGTCACTAGGTGGCAGCAACACAGACAGTGGTTTGTACAGATAAATATATACATGTTATCAGGTTCTCTGTAGTATTTAATTTGTCACCAAGTGGGGCCTGACAGAAAATAGTTGAGGACCACTGCTGTACACTAAGGTATTACTGTCAGTCATCACATTAATTCATAGTCATCTTGGCCTCCACTCTTCATCGCAGCATATTGGTTTTAGAGGACTTGGATTTTAACCTGCCTTTGGGAACAATGAGAGCCCATAAGAGTGCATTTGTTCCATTTCACATAATGCTGATGAACTTCATCAGTAATATTAACCTTTAAGTCCGTTTGTCATTTTCCCCATACATAAAACAACAAGCCGAGTGGACATTATGAGAAGGCATTTATAAAATGGATGACTGAGTCAGTTTAATGCTACAGTGACTCCAGCAAACAGAATAAGCCATTCGTTTGCATCTTCACGTTGACATTTGTGATTCTTTTTAGTTTTGATAATTCCTTCTTGGATGTGACCAAATCTTTTCTCCTAACACTAATGGCATTTCTGTATTTCTCACAATTCTTTCAGTTCTCCGTTATCTCAATGTTTATCACCAATTTGGTTAGGGAGCGTGATTTGGAAACACAATGGAATCCCTGCTGGAAAAAAAAACGTGAAGTTAATTGACTGGTCCAAAGTCAGATCAGATGCCCTTTCACACATGTCGTCATGGCAACTCCTGTGCTCACACTGGCCTTCAATAAACCTTTATCTAACTGTCAGAAAAGGGCAATCGTTCAACTTCATTCATAGTTTATGGAGAGATGAACGCGGGCAGATTTTTATTGGGGTTGGTAGATGCATATTACATCATTGATTTGCGAGTGTCTGACTTTACATTCACAACGTAGCGTAATTAGCCTGCTGCAAATGTAATATTTAGCACACAGTTCACAATCCATTTCTGCCACATATGCTGCAGTTTGATCAGATATCCTTTCAATTATTGCATCCATTTACGTAAGCTAACTGTATATTATTGGCTATTTCTGCCTCCCGCTCAGCAAAGCCACACTTCAAAGGGGGCGCCAAAAGCCCCAGTGATTACAAACACTGAATAAATATGTTTCTATAATTGATGAATATTTGTGTAATTATTCTTTATCATCATTGGATGACATGGGTTTTATGCTTTCAATTCTCTTTCAAAGCCACAACTAGGTTCAAGTTGTGGCTGAAAGAAAGAGTGAAATCACAAGGTCTTAGATGCTGGATAATAGAATCCCAGAAGTAAATGAACAAAGAAACACACCAACTGTCAGCTGGAAGACTGGCAGATTGAAGACACTTCTTCTGAATCTGTATCTTTGGGCACGGTCTTATCTGAAGTGATAAGAGAGAGAGAGAGAGAGATGGTACAGACCAAACACCAGTCGTAGTGTGGGGACAGTGAAGCTGGCTCATTATTAGAAAATGAGCCAGCCCTTGTGTAAATAAGGCAAATGTCAAACACATATGTCAAAGAAAAAAACAATAAAAAAATGAATATTTTCTATCTGATTAGTCACAGGGGGCTGTGGATTAATTACAATAAGTCATTGTGAATTGCGATCAGAGTTTATCATGATTAAATGTGAGTAATGACAATGAATCAACAACTAAAAATAACAAATAAATGTATGTGGTTCACACATAATTCTTACTTCCAAATGAGGGAATAATTAAAATGAAAAAAAAAAACCTTTTTGTGTGGAGTTGCGAAAAACATTGCGCGATGGAGTCATCACAGTGTGCGGCTTTTAGAACGCATCAAGATTTGCAGTAAAATAGAGTAAGAGCAGGTGCGGGAGGGTGATGGGGTTGACTAACGCATCAATGTTCTCCTCATTTCATCCTCATTTAGCCGTATTTTCAATATAGAGTTTGTTCGATTAGCGTCTTAGAAAGGAACGTCGTTGACTTAGAATTTGATGGAAATTAAGTAAACGAAAATGAACACCCATTAATTACCTGTTATGGACTGGAAGGACCACAAAACTGGAAGCAGATGGACATGTAAGCGTCAGTGTGATGCTAAAATGTTCAGTTTGTGAAGTCAAGTCAAAAAAAAAAAAAAGTGAAGCAAGTAAAGGGTTTTAACCCAGGACTCAAAGTCTATGATCCCTGTGGAACCCCGCTGAGCTCTTCGGTGCCAAGTAAGTAAATGCAGTTTGTCCGTGTTTAGTTTTCTCTCTGGGCACAGGAGGCCATTCTGTGATAAGCTGAGAGGCTGGAGATGATCAAGAGGGCAGGGGCAGTCAGGGGATGTGTTTGTCTTGCACGCCTCTGAGAGTATTCTTATGCTTACATTAGTACACAAAGTCCTACAAGACAGAAAAACACACAAGAAAAATAATGTGTAGGAAAAAAAATAAAGATGCTGTCAGTGAAGGCAGAAAGACTGTTTCCGCTGAACGAATAGATCCTTTTCAGCGGTGATATTTGTATATACTATATCAAAATATGATATATTCTTACGTCTGTGTTTCCTGTCGTGAGGCTTTATTACATCGGTGCATATTTATGTCACTATATGCTTGTTGTCTGCTGTATCATCCGTCTAAACTACGAATGCAAACATTTTCCTTGAATTGATTTGCACTTAGGAAAAAAAAAGCGTGATCAATGGAAAACAGAAATACCGTCACTCCAACGTGAATTAGCATCGCCAGAGCCGAGCCATAAAAGAGTGGAAATAATGAATGTAATGTAATTTTCTTCATCAGCGTAAACAGGAGAGATTGGTGTATATCGATATGAGGTTCATGCCTGGACCAAACACACTTACAGATGTGATGGCTGCAAATTAAGGGTTGTGCTGTTCTCAATGTGGACACACTGAAGTATAGCTAATGTATATCTGTGGACCATGATGGGACTAAGGACAGATTTAATTAACTTTGGAAAAATTTCAGTGTGAACTAATGTAATAATGGTCGTAGGTATTCCTATTTGCTACATTTGAACTAAAACATAATAGGTCACTACTGAAGGAGGTATTTGTGGCTTGATCACTTTTTTGCGATTAATCACATTTTAATGCTGGTATTTTAACAATGAATGAAAAAGTTTTGTATTAACTTAGTTAAGTTGTAGACGTGCTGCTATGTGAACAAAAGTGTAAGAACAATAATACCATAGCATACAGTTTAAAGAAGTAGTATACCCTGTCAACAGCAGCATACATATATATGCAAATATATACAAATATATATATATGTATATATATATATATATACACATATATGTATGTATATATATATATATATATATGTGTGTATATATATATATATATGTATATATATATATATACACATATATATATATATATATGTGTGTATATATATATATATATACACTCACAGCTGCTGTTAGTTTTTCTTCTGTCCAAGCAAAATAAAGAATTTAAACAGTTCTCTATCAATCTTTCAGGCAGGTGTATGACTGTATGTCTCTCCTTTGAAACATTTAGACGTGTGAGCAACAGGAGGCTTTTACTTTTCTTTCTTTTTTTTTTTTTTTTCCCCCAACACCTTCTAGTACGTTACTCAGACTTCATCACAATGTTCAGTTAGCAGTGATGTGCATTTGAGGTTGGAGTCAATTTCATTTTTTTTTTTTCATCGCACAGCGTTTCAGTGTTCACTTTTCAGGTTAATTGACAAACATCTGCCAGGAGTGAGCGTTGGTTTGAGATCAGCTCTAATCAGTCAGCTTCCAAACACTATTCCAAACATGTAGCATACGGAGGAGCCACTGTTGTATATAACACTGTCACATCTGTCTGTTCATCCGTGATTTATCGAGGCCACCTCTGTTAACACCCATTGTTGATCTGCTTGTTTTGATCACAAGAGGAACTTCAGTGTTACTGCCCTCTCAGTGTCTCCATGTTTGCTGTGATCATCAGTTATCATCTCTTTGATGGAAAAAAAAAACCCAAAACAATTCCAGGATCATCTTAATGAGTTTTTTTCTTCTCATGCCATTATCTTAAACCACCTCAAAGAATCTATCTACCTGTTTGTCGTACGGCCTTGGGAGAGGAAAGAAAAACAAGGGAAGAAAAGGAGGAGGAAAAAAAAAAACCAACAACAAGCAACATCTAAAAACAGCAGGCAGATGCTCATGTTTCTTCTCACTGTTTGTGTGAGCCCTTGGACAGAGAGGATTTGTCTTTCAGCCTTTCATCTTTCTCTTTTCCTCATCTCTCTCCCTGGCACGTCCCTGGCTGGGCCTACTGTCTGATTCATGGCAGCATCACCTACTACTTTTTCTGGTGGGGGGAAAAAGCTAGAACCATCCGCAATCTGGACATTTCCAGGAAGCATCAGTCAAAGTTAATATATATATATATATATATATCCCATGGTTTGTGTATGGTTGTGTTTGTCCATTTGCATGTGCCAGCTCTACCGTCCATCCTATTTTTAGAGAATACTCTGGAGTGCATTGGTGAGGTGATTTGTAGCTTAGCCTGTGGAATCCGCTGAAAATCCTAAAACCTTTTTAGGGAGGTGGGGGGGCGGGGGGTTGGTAAAGGGAGTGAAACATATCACAGTCTTTGAATTTATTCTCTCATTATGGAAGATTAAAGTGGGATTAGTCTGTTATTCTCTAATACAGATTCCACGGTTGTGGATTGAGCTGCATGTACTGTAGGATGATGTCCGTCCCTGTGTCCTTTCTTTCTCTCTGTGTGTGTGCGTGTGCGAGAGAGATACTGGGCAGGGCCAAACTGTGTGGGTTTGATTTCTACCTCGAAACCTCTTGCTTGTCTGCAATGCAGCTCACCCCATGATCCTTATTCAGGCGGTGGAGCTGATATCAAGCACTGTGGCTCCGCAGCGTTGGAGCGAATTGATGAGTATCTGTGACTCTTACTGCCACGGCTATAAATCTCTGAACTACATCCTCTTAACCTGATGGATGTAGTTAATAATTATGGCATGTTTATGGAAGCAGTGACTAAAAACCTGTCTAATATCAATCAGTGCAGCATTACGACATTTCATCTTTATGTTAGTGAGTGTCTCGTCTCGGGGAAGAGGTTAAAGATGTGAGGCTCTGCTTAGGACTAATATCAATATTTCTCTTAAGAAGTCAGATAAGACGGGGGTATTATGACTCGGAAACACAGAGTAGACAGTTGGGTGGTTCGTAGCCTCATGGTACAGCAAGAAGCTTGTTTGTTTGTCACATTTGGCCCAAAGTGTCAAGGTCAATAAACACACAGTACACGGGGTCCTTGAGTTACATCGGAATTCCATTCCCATGTTGCGACGTAGTTCAATTATTTTAATGCATTCCCATGTTGCGACGTAGTTCAATTTTTTTTAATGATCCTTCGACGATGGCGCGGTATTACCAGTCCGCAGTAACGGCTGACACCGACCGACCGGTCCTTGGTACAAATAAAAAGAGGTTGGGGTCCGTTGATTTAGGCCATAAAAACATCAGCAGAGTCTGACTTACGCCTAGGAGCCATAATGAAGGGCAAAAAGTTCCCGAAAAGTAAACACAAACAAGAGACGGCCAATGTATGGTGTACAACCGGCGAATGTAAACAAAGTTTTAATACCGTATTTTGAAATGATGGAATAAATGAATGGATACATTCATGGGGACCCCCGTAGTAATAAGGTTAACTGATGACTGTAGATTGACAGTAGGTGAGAACCAACCACCTTATATGTGGCCTTGCGATGGACTAGCAAACTCCTCTGTAAGGATTAAGATGTAGATGTTGAATGTTGATGAACACATCAGTGAATATCTAGCATATGAAAAGTTTGCGACAACATATGTTTCACAGTCTCTAAATGATGGAACACGCAGACAAATCCAAAAACATAATACAGTCGTCATTACTCACGTTTTCTCTCTAGGCACACACCATTACTCAGACTGTTGCTCTTAAGTTGTGTGTCTCCAGAGCCTGTTTGTTTTTTGTTTTGTTTTTCAGATCATGGATTGAGCAGACATGTTGTTTGATTTTGGTTCACATCAATCATTTGCATGAATGGCAGCTTGGATTTCATGACATTGTTGTATGACAACAATGTTGTTGTTTTTTTTTTCCTCTTCTTTTCCTTGACCAACTCTGATGTGTTCTATCATCCTCTAACTTCTATTGTTGGTTTGTGCCTGTCAGCCTGGGTCGCAAAATCACCCTACTGCAACTATCCAGTTACTGTGCACTAAAGTTTATGTTGGTATGTGACTTTTGAATGGCAAGGGTCAAGGAGCGGCAGCAGTATGAAGAAAAAACTAACATAAGTTCCAGACTATAAGTCGCTACTTTTTTCACAATCCTGCGGCTTAAACAATGATGTGGCTAATTTGTGGATTTTTATGGCCTAACGAAGTTCATACCGCTAGCAATCAATGACTTTTCTGGTAGGCTACTGTGTGTTATACTAGTAGTGTATGTTTGTGCGTAGGCACGAGACATAGAGAACCTTGCGAGCCCTGTCATGTTGAAGAGTTGGTTATACAGGATCTGTTAAAACACAGTTTATGTTCTGTTGTGGCTGATAATAAAGACCCCAACTTCCCTGTTTCTGTTTACCTCTGCTGCGAACAAGCACAAAGTAAAGGGAGTTAGCCAATGTTCAGCCCTGGAGCAGATTACTGAGTCTCCCCTGTGCATTCCAACTACGGTCAGGGCGCCGAAGCAGGCTCTTGATCCAACATGTAACCAGCCGTGTTAGAGGCACTGTTCAGAAAAAAAGTATTTATTTAATTAAAAGTAGAAAAATAAAAATATTTCTGTGTAAATATCCCATGTTACAACGTGGCTTATAGAGAAGTGTGGCCTATATATGTAAAATTATTTTTTACTTTTTAAACTTAGTGGGTGCGACTTTTATTCAGGTGTGCTCATCAATAGTCCGGAAATTACAGTATGTTATACGGAAACATTTTGGTTTTAATTTTGGTTGAATGAATTCTCATTCTGTTCCTCGTGGTTATAGGCAATTGTAAACTTTGAAAGTTCTCAGTTTGGTTTCTTTTATTTGTTAAATCCTCGTCAACTCATAAGCCGAGTAAATTTCCGTTTTGAATGGATTGTGATCAGATCTCGGGTTTCATTCCGGACACAATGGCTGCCATCTGAAGTGCGTGAATGTCAGTGACGTGTGTGAATGTTCTGTGTTTCTCAGCACAGATCGCTCTGACACGTTTGTTCAGGTTCCTTCCCGACAGCTCTAGTTTTCACTTTTACGCCGCCTCTACCTTTGTTCCGGCTGTAACATCGGTTCCTTCCAACTCTGTGAACTTCACAGTGAATTAATTCAATTTCACTTCACTCAGATGAGACATTAAAAACATGTAAAGCCATTAAATGCGGTGGGAGTGTTACTCAAAGCTCGTCGTAAAACGAAGGTACACTAAGTATTAGGATTAGCGTCACAGAGATTTAAACTTAATCACCCGTCAGCTGCATTGTTTCATCTTTCATCCACTGTCATGTTTACGTAAACACCAGAGATGATTCTGGAGATATTTAACAGCTTTTATCAGCATGTTTCAGCATACATATATATATATATGTATATTTGTACAAAGTACCATTGTCCCACATATTCACAACCTTTGGATAAAGAGTCCACTAAACATTATTTAGAAACACTTGTATTTCTTTAAAGAAACGTCTGATCTCAGGGGGCAAAAAAAAAAAAAAAAAAAAAAAAAGCAAACCAGTGCATTTTTTTTTACTGTGGGATAACTAACTGATACTCCCTCCCACCCCCACAGATCCCCCAGGGAAGTTTTTCCTGTTTTGAAAAACACTCATTCATCAGTTATTTTCTGTAATTTTCAGGACACAACTTTGTATAAATTAAAAATATTGCTAAAAACAAACTTACCTCGAAAGGAAAAAAAACAAAGTTTTATCCCAAAACATATTTTATTGAAATAATGTTTTTGCCACAGTTTGTGTCACCTGCAGATAAGTTCACGCCTGTTTCGGCCACTTTCGTTCATGAAACGAAAAACAACTTCAAGGCTGATAAAATGATTAGTTTGCATATTTCGTGTTTACACTTCACACATGCACACAGACTCTCTTGCTTACTGTAAACACACTCGTAGCCCGTATTATTATCCAAAGGGTGTTTTCACACCGGTGAGGTAAAGGCCAGACTTATTCTGCTGCAGAAGTCAGGCATTTCTCATAACGTCAGCAGTAGAAGAACCAAAAACGCTTTTTTTACGCCCCCCGATCGGAACCGTCATGGAACATGTGAATTTACAATATACAGTATAAATAAAATTGACTTGACTTGACTCAGGTATAAATGTGATCATGACAGGTTTTCTATCTGCACATGTGGCCTTGTTAAATAAATAATTTGTTTTCAAACTATAGGTTGACATTAGGCAGCAAACATGTTACACTGTAAAGATATTTTAGATCCTCGTTCAAAATGTTTAATTCCCAGGCAAACCCAATGTTGTCATTTTTTTTTTTTACTAATACCCAACACCACCCCACTTGAACAGTCCTGGGTTACTCCTTGTAGAGTAGGAGTGATGGAGTAGTTTCAGTGTCTGCTCTCAGTGGGTGAAACACGATGTCCAACCCAGCAGAAGAGAGAAAACTATGGGGCAGATTATAATGACACAGAAAATCGTCACTTCCTGGACCCAAGCCACACTGTGGCCATCTGTCCTCCGTCCATGGACAGCAGGACACTTATGCCTGTGTGTGTATGCGTGTGCTCATTTGTGTGTATTTGATTGCATTTCCAGACATTAACTACACTGTAATGCTACAATTTGTTCGGATTGCATTTCCAGACATTAACTACACTCTAATGCTACAATTTGTTCGCGCTTTTTTTCTTTTTTTCTTGTGTAGGCACCACAACCTTTGTCAATTTCAGCAATGGACAAATAAAAAATAAAGAGATAGAAAAAAATATATTCCGTAATTGCCGGACTATTGAGTGCATCTGAATATAAGCCGCACCCACTAAATTTAAAAATAAAAAAATAATTGTCTAATAGTATATAATACTCTATAAGCCGCAGGTGTCCACCTTGTAACATGGGATATTTTTTTCCACTTTTAATTGAATAAATGCTTTTTTCCGAATTTTTTTGATCTGCTCCAGAGCCCAAGCTAACATTAGCTCCGGGGCTAACTCCTTTCAAACAGGGAAGTCGGGGTCTTTATTATCAGCCACACCGAGCACAACAGAACATAAACAGTGTTTTAGTGTAGCTCCTGTATAACCAAGTCACGCTTCAACATGACAGGACTCAAACTGCTCTCAACTTTCGCTACCGTTCTCTCTATCGCGCGCCCCACGCACATATATGAACACAGCCATTCACAAACAAACATACACTACTAGTATAACACACAGTAGTCTACCAGAAAAGTCATTGGTTGCTAATGGTATGAACTTTGTTAGCCCGTAAAAATCCATAAATTATATATCTGCTCTCTCTCTCTCTCTCTCTCTCTCTCTCTCTCTCTCTATATATATATATATATATATATATATATATATACAGTATATATATATATAAGTTTAGACTGTTATTATCGTCAACATATTGTATTTTAGTGAGTAAGCAATACTGCTTTAAAAACTCTTTGCTTCACTTACTACATCTAAAGTTATTTGTCTAAGAGACTGTGCACACTGCAACATCAATAACAATGAAACCTCCTTTTGTCCGGTTTATTTCCGAGGCTGATGTGAATGAATATTTCTTATGCCGGGGGGCATTGTTTCTCCATGTTGCGTTGCATCAGAAAACCATAGAAATAAATAGCTCTGGTCGTCTTAGGCATTCGGACTTTTTCCTCTAATCGTCCATAACTAGTAATGTCCCTTCATCCAGTGCCTGCAGTGTTAGAGATAACATTTATGAAGGAGAGGAAGCACTAAAGCAAACAGAGTGAATGTAACGGCAGACAGGATGGACCGAAAATGTACAGTAAGCGTGTACTCTGTGCAGTCAGTGCCCACGTAGACTGGATCCAAGCGAAGAACTGTGGGATTGTGATCGCTGGTTTCGTTCAGGGAGCTGCTCAACAAAGGGTGACGTTCATCACTTCTGGTTCAGTGAAACCCATTAAGCTTTTCGACACTTGTAGAATATTTTATGCAAAGTCGCACTGACTTAACGAGAGCACAAACAATACAATTATTTCCTAATTAATAGATGTTTTCAGGTCTGCAGTTATCCCAGAAAACTTGAATTGGGCACTAAGCAGCTTTTTTCTTTTCTTTTTCTTTTTTTACTTCTGTCCTGCATGTTGCAGAGGAAATGGCCATTATTCTGACAGTTGTTGATTTTGTTTGAAAAAACAACAACTGTTTTTTTAATAGAATTTGAAAAAAATGCTAATTAGAGGCCTCAAAAGGAATTCATCACAATTAATGTCATTTTCACAGAAAAAGTCGCATGGAAAAATTTGACACTAAAAACACTTTTCCATCTAAATGAACTTTGCTTGGTGACCGAATCAATTAATAGACATAAACTCAAACAACACAACTCAAATCTTTTCATCACTCTACTACCTTTTACAGCGAATCAATATTCAACATTCGAGGGTTGTTGTTGTTGTTTTAGCTCTGAAGCCTGTCTTCTGGTCATTTGTGGTTTGACGACACCGTTAGCCTGAGAAAGACCTTCGAGGATGAAGTTCACACTGGTGGGGTTGCTTGCAGCAACATGTTTTGCATTGAGGTGATTGATGCGAGGTGAACCATCTTCAGGAAACCAAGCTAGTCCAGTTGCATACGCCCAAAACCCGGACAACTTCTACAATCTACAAAGACAGTTGCAGCTCGGTATTAAAGACAACCGCGCTTTTATCCGAGCTATGTGGTCTCATCGTCCGTTACGGTTCGGCTAACTAGCTTGTTCGCTTATGTCACTTTACTGGGCTGGAGTACAGTAGATTTAATTTTTTTTTTTTTTTGTGGTCTGTGACAGATTTGTATTTATTTATTTCTTTATTTTATCCGGATAACCTCACTTTGTTACTTTTTGATCCTTCCAAATTAAGATAAGGCCTGGTTAATTAAACTGTCACATGGCAATACCTTGAGGAATTGCAGGGCCAACAGAGCTTTAATCGGGGTGGCTGCTGTTGTCCCTGAGTTGTTGCAGCTGTGGAAAAATCAGCCCTGCAGTTAGAGAGAAGTACCCGTGTGACTACTGGCAGAGGGGACACAGTCACTAGAATGATGGGAGTTAAACACTGAGATTAAGAAGAGAAAAAGAAAAAAATTCCCAAATTGCCTAAATTTTGATTTAACTACAGTGCAAAAACGGTTTTCAAAAATCAATGTTATTAAAAACCAAACAATGTTAAATTATAAAAAGGTTGAATTAATAGGGCATAAGAAAGTGATTGCATGTGGTAAAAATGAAAAAAATTACATTTTTGTGAAAGTGGAAAAAAAGCTTAAATACCTATGCAGGAACACCAGTTACTAATGGATATAAAAGGATGAAACGATAAATATGACTATATAAGTAGCAAAACCCCAGGGTGGACTGGGCTGAATATTGTAAACTATTTACAAGGTCGATATCCTCCTGACACGAGAAGGTCAAGTGGGTGAAGGAAAGGTTGTTGAAGTTTTAATTGTGGTTCCAGTATACATTAGTCTGACTTGTGCAATTTTCTGTACGTTGCACTATAATCACTGCGGTGCACTGGTGGCAAACCGAGTCTCCGAAGTCCCATAGAGAATGTCAGTACGCTTAAGATGCATCTGTAATTACTAGCAGCCAATTAACAGCTGACCTCGCCATCCCACCTCAGACCCGCGTGGAGATCTATTATGGAGATGGAGCGGCTCTGCGGAGTAAACAGCCGAACGCGATGCGTATCCGTGTTTGCGGCTCATCTTCGGGTTTAACGAGAGACTTCATTGAAATTCAGGCCACGTCGAGGTAAAATGGTCTGATGTGTTTGCAGATGTTTCTCTGACACATTATCAGGAAGAAAAGGCAAGCCCTTTAATTGATCAGCATATGCATTCATTACATCACACTATCAGCCGGTACATCTTTGGACGTTTTTTAGACTGTAGGGATTGCGTCAACGATTGCGGCTGTTTTTCCGTGTCCGAAAAGAAAGTCAATATGAAAGTCATTGTTTTCCCCCTATAATTGCAGCTTGGCTAAGTCTATTATAAATTACACAGTAAATTACTAGTATTTAGTGATATCAGTGGGTGATTTCTTTTAGTCCTGTTTTCAGTAATATTTCTCACCTTAACATTAGCCTTCAAAGGCACCACCACTGAGGCAGTAGAGAAAAAAAAGGCTTATGTAAGGAATTTAGAGCAGTCATTAGGCATAAATACTACTATTCAGTACTACATATCTGTACCTTGAAAATACCCTTCAAACTAATTCACGGCCTGGTAAAACTGCTAACACATTAATAATGAGACACATTTGAATAACGGCTTCCTGAGTCCCTATTCATTTTCAAATGTTGTTTTTAACCGTCCTTTGTCTTTAGGCTGGCAGAAAATATTTTTTTGGAAGACACCGATTCTTTTTTTTCCCTTTTGTTTCTGCTAATGTGTGGCAGGAATGTTTCATTGACTTCATTTATTTCCTAATAGCCTAGTCTAAATAGTCGACTGTATTCAAAGTATCCTCTGAAGCACCATCCATTTTGCACGGCTGTGTTGAAAACAGTTGTCCATCTGTCCCTGAATGTGATCAAAATCTTCTTTGATTAACAAGTGGGATATCTGGGTGATGGTCCTCTCATCTTCCCCCGAGTGGGGATGAAAGAGGATGACGTTCTGAGCCTTGGGATAATCTACTTCTCCAGATTGAAGTAATGGTGCTCAGGGTATTGGTGCGGCGGCGAGAGCATGTGGGTGTTAGCATGTGGCCGTGGGTTTGAGAATGCACAGCACTGGAAAAAGATGAGAGAGAGAATCCATCCATTGTTGGCCTTATTAGATGTCAAGGGGTCCGGACCACTACAATCATAATATAATAATTTATAAAGTACAGTAAATTCTCTTTGTTTTCATGCAAAGAAGTACAAGTACAAGTATATTAGGGTTCATGCAAAGAAGTACAAGTATATTAGGGAACATTTATATTTAATGAAATGTAATTTGGAAAAACATCACCAACTTGGAGTTTTGCTTTTTTTTTTACTTTCAAAATTCATCAAGCAGGCCGGATTGAACCCCTAATGGGCTGATTTTGGCCCACGGGCCAATGTTTTAAACCCCAGTTGTCATTTCACGGCCCCACATAGAAACAACCATTTAGAGCATTGTTTCCCAAAGACTGGGTCACGACCCTCAGATGGGTCGCAAGAGATTTATTTTTGGGATGTCTCGCCAAGTTTTTTCCCAGTTTATGAATAATGTCTGACTAATAATTGGCTTGGGTCGCGAAGGATTGTTTAAAATATGTGTCCCCAGAAATAAAGTTTGTGAAACACCGATTTACAGTGTCCACTCAACCCTCCCTAATGATTATTGATGGCAGTATCAATTCCATGTTATCGATATATCAATAACCACGAGTATCGACTGTCGATTACTCTCATAAAGTATCGATACTAATTATTAAATTACTACATGCAATCAAGTTATTTCTTAAGAAAAACAAATTTAAATTGTAAAAAAAAAAAAAAAAAATCACACAAAAGTATCAATACCAGTATAAAAAAAATGGACAAAAAATCTATCGATATCATCAAATCAAAAATTTTGGTATCAAAAAAAAAAATCACACAAAAGTATCAAAAAAAATGGACAAAAAATCTATCAGTATCATCAAATAAAAAATTTTGTTATAGTCCATCACTACTAATGAGCATGTATTTGGGTGAGGGGAAACCAGAGCATCACTACTAATGAGCATGTATTTGGGCGAGGGGAAACCAGAGTACCCAAAGAAGTCCCTCGAATACATGGGGAGAACAAACACATGAAGATCTTCCTGCTTTAAAGGCAAGTGTTTTAACAACAGTCACACAGTCTGTGTGGGCCCCTTGAAACAATAACATGTTAAAACAAAGACTGTTACCCTCACTGCACCCTGGTATGGCAGACACTGAACTCCAACTCTGATAAATCCCGTTCGAGTTATGACTTTACCGTTGTTTTTTTTTCATGGTCTCCCCTCAACCTGATCCCGGTTCAGGTTTTGGTATCCAGCTGTTCCGTCAGCGCAACGAGTGTTTGAGGATACCTCCTCACTGTTCACTGACCAGTGGCAAACCCACCAGACTGCTGTCAGTAAGCATTTTCCACCCAGTGGTTTGCATTTGCCTTTGCCCATGCTTATAGCCCAGGGGGCAGAAGATGCAGGGGAGTTGGTGGGGGAAACTGCAAATGCCTGGTCATTGGGGTAGAAAATCAGTCAGAGTTTGGATTAGAGCCTTTTTTGTGGTGAAAGAGAATAAGAGAATAAATGAGAAAAAAAAAAAAAAAGAATTGTGTGGACTTTGCTTCATTTGTTTGAATTTTCCCGAGACTATTTCACAGCTCAGACTGGAATTTGTATTATTGTAATTTGAATGAAAAAAACAAAAAGACCGGAGCTCAGAGGCATGTTTGTAGTTCGCATACATTTCTCTGTAGATGTTAAATATTCCCTTTCAACGTGATTAAAAAACGTCAAATCATGACCGAAGCGTATTACTAAAACGCACCAGCACCAGTTTGAACTGAACTCGGGGTTTTTAAAAAACAACCCTGTTAAAAAGCACTGAGTTGAACAAACCGAATGGGAAGGCTTTAGGAAATGACTAACTTTTTGGCACAATGTTGTAAGGCATACTGCAGCAGAGAGTCTGTGGAGGGTTTCTAGAATAGATACACACTGCACTGCAGTGCTTTACTAGCCGGGGTTGTGAATTTTATCAGGTGCTATTGTGGTAGTGGATTTCAGATGAGAGTGTGAGAGTTTTGTGTGCAAGAGTGTGTGTGTGTGGAACTGTTTGCGAGGGAGTAGGTGTGTGTGTCCAGGCCCCTCTGGAGTCCATTAATCCCAAATCTAACAGACTTACTGCAAAGGCAGCCTTTGATGTTTGCCGAATGCCTCTCTGGAATATTGGATGCTGCCTCCATAATCTTCATTTTTGTTTTTTTTTTCATCATTGGGGAAGCAGGCCCCCCCCCCCCCCCCCCAACCCCCACACCGTGCCTGTATTGTCTTGCAGCGCGGTTGCCGAGCAGATTATTAGTTTGTTTATGATACAGGTGTGTTTTCAGCGCTTCTCTGATCTGTAATTTTACATCTCTGAGCTCTTTTAATCCCGTTCTTATCTCTGTAAGCCTCTAATCTTTGACCCTAATCTTCCACCGGCTCATAGAATAAGGTCTGCGTGGATTTAGGATTTTTTTTAATATTTATTTATTTTTTAAACCTTCACCTTTGTTGCACATCTTTGTCACAAAGTGCTTGCTCCAGTTATTTTTGGATTGTTTTTTTGAAGTAGTTATTCCTCTCTGCTTTTAGTGTTATTATTTTTTTTTTTAATTTGGTTTACAGTGGAACCTCGAGATACGAGCCTAATCCGTTCCAGGACCGAGCTCGTAACTCGAGGTGGTTGTATCACGAATCATGTGAACAGAACAAAAAATCAATCCGTTCCAGTCTCTTATTAGTGCCAATAACAATGGAAAAAATATGTTTTTAATTGCTATAGAGACATTAATAAATTATAGTCTATAAGGATTCCTGTGGTATAAAATAAATTTGGTTTTAATTGTGAGTTCTTACCTTCAAGACGGATGATACAGTAGCGGTTAATGGCGACATGTGAGGAGGAGGAGGAGGGAGGGAGGAAGGTGTTGGCTTGTACGTAGACACTTGATACCGTAGCGTACCTTACACAAACACTATGTAACTTACATAACCTTAGAATTAACTTAACTTAAGTATTTTTTTTATACTTTTCTATTTTTTATGTTTTTGCTTTCATATTTGTATTCTTTCTTTAGCGGGCACCACGCTCATATTTATCGACAATATCATGCACCATTTCCATGGTCATCATGCGTTTCTTCTTCTCACTACCATCCTGAAGAATAATGCACAAAATAGAGAGAAAATCAAACACAATACAGAAGACTCGCGGGAGATGCGTACGGAAGTCGACAAACACGTGAAGTGAACGAGAGAGGCGGCGTTTACTCGTACCTCGAAGCAATAAATTTGCTCAACGGCTTGCTCGACTCGAACGTCGAGGTGCTCGTATCTCGAGGTTCCACTGTATTTATTTATTTATTTTTTTTGCAGTCGCCCAGACTTGAACTCAGCCTATTTCAAAAGCCCTCGGCTCATCACGCCGCTGGTCTCAGAAGTGCGCGAGGCAATGAAAGTACAAATTAGATAGGGAGATGGAAAACACATTTCTGTTCTGAAATCATTATCCCTTCTGACGTGTGGACTAACAGCCCATTATTGCATTTCCGTCAGCGTCCTTCAATGTAATCATACCTACAAACAGATGAGTGAGAACGTAAAAATGTCGGCACATGTGGGTGTGTTTTCCCCCCTGTTCGTTCGTGCATACGTGTTTGTGTGTGCGTGTGTGTTTATCCCCACGGAGACACGAGCAACCAGTGTCTAGACTGCAAACACCAATTTGGCTGGCACAGAAAAAGGAACATCGATGCTAAAGCAATGCCGCTGAAACATCAGGCAGGTCCCGAAGTCTCCCTTTTGATAGGAGACGGTGGTGACGGACAGATGCTGATGGGAGGAGAGGCAGGAGGAAGGAAGTGCAAGCAGAAGTGGCAGGAGAGCTTGGCAGAGCTGACTGTGGTTAATATATCCAAAGTGTGTCAGTTAACTCTCTAAATGTGTTAGAGCCCGGGGGCTGAGAAAGCCAACACCATCGACTCAGTCTAACCCTCTCCACCTTCCACTTAGCCTCCCTCCTCTCTCTCTCAGCAGCATCTTTCAGGGAGGTTAACTGTTGTTTATTGTTAATTGATCAAATGCTGACATGCTAAAGTGCGCACTTGTTTTATTGTTAGTCGAGAAAAGGAAAGGCTTTAATTTACATTCTGGGCAAAAAAAAAAAAAAAGTGGAGATTTCCAGTGACACATTTAAAAACAAAAACAGTAATGCTGAGCAGCACAATCCTCCTTTTTATAATCTGCATTTTTGTCAGTATTGGTCATTTTTTTCTCAACAATCAAACTCACCAAATATGGCCCGTGGTGTAATTATATTTGGCCTGCGAGATCATATCAAATGTGTACTAGACTTTTTAACCCCCCATATAATAAGAAACAGATACTACTAATGTTTGTCTTATTTCAAATTTAATTTCTCATGTGTTTATAATATCAAGCTTTTCATATATTTCCATATGAAAAAATTCTAAATTATATACTGTATCTGGAGAGAAGGGAAAACATTCACATTTGCCGTCAATTTTGCAATAAATATTAAGTTTGGCCCGAGACTTCGTCCCAGTTTTTCATTTTGGCCCACTGTAAGTTTGAGTTTGACACCCCTGATCTACAGTCAGATGAATACCCCATGAATGCAGCCCAGCATTTGTTAGATTGTGTTCAGTCACAGTAAACATGCTCGGTATATTCAATAACTGCTTCACTAACACAACAGCAACGTGTGCGTTGACCTCATTTCACATAGAAGAGTGGAAAACCAGACGCTATAAAAATGAAACACTGTGTTATTTTCTTGCCGTAGTATGAGTTGAAAATATAGTTTATCCACCGCCACGTCATTCTGAAAAGGAATATAATTCAGGTGACTTCATTCTTAGTCCAGATTGCGTGAGAAATTCTTCATTCCTAATCAAAATGATATCCTCTAATGAAATACCCCACTGCTCATCACAATCTGGGATCTATCGTTCTACATCGTTTGTTTTTCCCCATAAGAAGCTTTTCTTAGATTTCCAATCATTAAATATGCACTCTCAATTTGTTTCCTTCTATAGTATATATATATATATATGCAGTTAGCGACAGGAATGGGCAATAGATTTTGTGTTTTTTCGGGATTTGTGTTTAAAATACAAGGAGAGGGATGCTACTGGCGCCAAGCTGTCAGATGTTTTGGATCAGAATTTTTTTTCATTTTTTTTCTCCCCGTGGTTTCGCATGATCTTCTCTAATTAATCTGCCCCACAGTCAGTTTTGTCTCGAAGCAAAGCTTATTTCTAACCTCGCTCACACGAGGAAAAAAAAAAAAATCAAGGTCATTCGATTCCACGGGCCATCGATGGCGCAGTAAACGAAAGCCGTGCCACGTACCTATACCTTGTATTTACAGTACGTCGTTGCTGCGTTCCTGCTTTGGTTCCTGCTGCTGAGACAGAAAATGAAAAGCACTTCCTTTAATCCCGCTAAAGCCGTACACATGGGAATGATTACTTGCACAGGCGAGTGTCACCCAACAGGAGCTGTTGAAATCCCTTTGTTCATAACAGGGCCACAAATAGAGGCAGAGATGAGAGGGGGAGGTAGAGAGAGAGAGGGTGAGAGAGAGAGAGAGAGAGAGAGAGAAGCGAACATAGTCGTTGAATTCAGCAAATGTGACAGGATTATGTGATGTCTGCTGGATCTTGTTATTGTGGGGACTGTGTAAATAAAGCCCGCACAGCTCTTCCTCGTGTTCTTTCTTCCTTCTTCAGTTGGGCTATCAAGGACCTGACGGTGATTCATTTTCAGACACACTGTCCTGTCTGATTGCTGAGAACAATATCATTAGAGAAACGCTGTTCAAATGTGATTTTGGGGAAAAAAAAATGATAAAGTATACCGAAACACTTGAAAAACTTCAAAAGACGACCCTCGCTGAATTTTTTGTTTTTTCTCTTCCCTCTCTCTGTAATCGGCTGTTTTTAAGCTGTTTTACTCCTTGAAAAGAAACAGAATTTATGTAATTAGTTGATGACTCACTGATCTCACGTCTTTTCTTTTTTTTTTTTTTGTAATGTGTCTCGCGCCCTTTCTCTTTCTCTATCTCTGACTTGTTTTGTACTGGCACAAAATGTAGAATGGGCTCTTACGCACTGTTGCTTTTTCCTAAAGCTCTTATGGTTAAAGTTCCCTGCGAACAGGTTGTGAGTCTGTGCTCTCTCTCACTCTCTCTCTCTCTGTGTTACCCATTTGATTGTTCACAAATATGCTCAAATACAATATGAGGGTTTTATGCAGTGAACAAAACAGCGGAGGTAAAAAAAAAAAAAAGTAGATCCCCCTCTCTGCCACATCTGCACACAGTTAGCGTCCTGAGCACAGTGAAGACCCTCTGTGTCTGTCTGTGTCGCCGCTAATGAACATGCTGTGTGAGACACTTAAAAAAAAAAAGGCCAGACACACATGAACAAACACTCTATATTTAGATGACAAACTGACATAAAGCCAACACGGGAGGAAGGAAATTAACAAAATAAGAAAGAAGAGAGAGAAAAAAAAAAAGAAGAAGAAGCAAAGACAGTCCTGAAGCATCCCCCCGTCACGGTGCAATCCCCCATGTCCTAATTACACAAGCTTAGGGGAAATGGAGGATTAGCCACTGATTCACCACGCTTCTTGCCTCATCTTCTAATAAGTCCCTTCTTGTTTCCCTGCGACTTCTCTGTGCCACCCTCCTCGTCTTTCTCCGAGTGCACGTAGCAGGAACAACGTTGTGTCTGTTTCTGATTGGAATAACAACTTCATGTCACCTAATGTCAGAGTCTAACTCTCAACAGCGTCAAACATATTCTTGTCATCATGTCCCATTTAGAGGCAGGGGAGCCATGTTCCAGCAGAAACGGCACTGCCAATATAAGAATCACATTATCAGATGGAATAATTACATGTAAATGTCAAATAAAAAAAATATATCGGTATCGTTTGAGACTAGGGTAGTTGTGATGTTTCTCGATTTATCTTTAAAAGATTGAGATGGTGCAGAAAGACAATTATCATAGGGTAGATAAAAAAATTCTATCTATCTATCTATCTATCTATCTATCTATCTATCTATCTATCTATCTATCTATCTATCTATCTATCTATCTATCTATCTATCTATCTATCTAATGGATCTAAATCTTTCAATGAAAAAAGTAAAGGGATATCACTGGATTATTTTTGAAAGAAGTACATTAATAAAACTGAAGTACATTTTTTCACTGTGTCCCTCTGCGGTCCGGTACCAAATGACCTACGGACCAGAATTGGTCCCCAGACCAGGGGTTAAGGGCCCCTGTTTTAAACATTTGACATAACAACAAGCGGGTGTAGCGTGGACTTGAGTTCATGAAATATTTTATGCAATTAATGGGTCGATATGGACAGCCCTAATATATTTACTGTGTACTGTGTATACATATATGATGTTAAGACCGTCAAAATGACCACATTAATGCTGGTAATTAAATGAAGTTAATCATATTAGAATTTTTGATGCACTCTATATCTAATAATTCCACAGTCCATCAAGTCACGCTTGCTTTAATATTCAGTTGATGCACAATTTGCACACACTGCAAAAAAAAAAAAAAAAAAGCACCCGGAGCTCAAGATATGATCTCAACAGCCAGCATGCCTTTGTGTAGGGTTCAACAGATCACGCCCGCCTTGCATCAGAACAGCCAGTAAGTCAGTCCACAGACGACAAGCTGACTGACACAATTATTAATCAAAAAGAATCCACAGCTACCCAGTGATTAATCAGGGTAAAATTGGATTAATGGATTACTTTGTCACCAATGGCTTTGCATTACTTTGAACTTACAGTATCTGCAGGTTTGATTTGTCATTTGTCCGTAGCTAAAATGAAAGGTGTGGTTCACAGGTTCCAGACACTGTTTCTGCTCTGTGTCACATTAACGCTGTTTGACATCATCTGTCTGGTTTTCACAGAAGCGGACCATGTTGACATTATACAGGCACATGGTTTCCATCCACTGCTCACTGTCCGGCTCCCTCTGTTGTTTCTGTGTTTTATGAGCTTATGCTTCTTTTCCTCCTTGCAGGTTTTCATAACTCTCTCTCTCTCTCTCTTTCTCGCTTTCTTTCTCTACTATGCATAAATATAATAAACTCCCTCCTCGGGGTGTTCTTGGAACAAGTTACCTAGGCGTTAGCAGACAGAGAGGTCTGGAGTTAGTGCCTGAAGAGAGGACACGTTTGATCTTGAGATAAACGTCCTTGATTCAGCGTCTGTGTACACCACCACCACCCTCGTACACCCACCCCCTCACCCCCCGCTGCTGAGCGTTTTCTGCCATGCGTCGCTGTTCTCTGCCTCCCACTGTGATAAAAGCTATAACACAGGGGAGAGATATCCTTCTTATTTTGCTTAAACCTTCTTCACAAAGACTTTTCCCTATAGTCCCACAATGCACAGTCACACTTAAATACACTTTAAATACATTAATGTTCACTTATAAAAAAAACATATATATATATATGTGGTGAATGGTTCCTGCAGAGTGGTGGAACAGATTGAAATGATTGTCCCACAGAAAATTGTGATGATTCCAACAGAATAGCTGTTGGGTTGAAATACAGGGTTTTTTTGTTTTTTTTTTTGCAGCGTCTGAAAATACTGTTGACAAAACAAACTGTAGAGAACAACCTGCTGCAGCAGGACGTGTCTGTTCTAGAATTTGATTCACTTCCAAAATTGTTCCTATTACAAAAGAGTTCCTTATCAACAACCGAATGTGTCAAAAAAGAAAGTTGCAAAACTTTTTTTAAATGATATATATATATATATATTTCTTTCTTTTTTTTTACTTTGGAAACATAATTTAATGGTTATTTGTAAGATAAGAGGAATTTTTTTATCATCACTAGGTAGAAAAAAATAATCGCCAAAAATGTGTTTTTAATCATCAAAAATTCTATAAAATTAATTTCTGTGAAATTAAATCTCCAGCATCATCCACCTGGTTGGTCTCACAGTATAGTTTAGTGCAGGGGTGTTAAACTCATTTAGGTTCAGGGGCCACATACAGCCTGATAAGATGTCAAGTGGGGTTGGACCAATACAATCATAACATAATTACCTATAAATAACAATGAGTCCAGGTTTTCCCCCTTTGAATCCATATTTAATATAATATAATTTTACAAAACATCATGAACATAGTGTTCATTTTCTTTACTTTCAGAATTCATCAAGCGGCCCAGACTAAACCCCGTAGCGGGCCAGTTTTAGACCACGGGCCTTATGTTTGACATCCATGGTGAAACGTGATGGTGTTTTTCAGTTTAGTATAAATGCAAATTCCTGTTTTGGCTGAGTTCATATTAGCTTACACACACACACACACACAAACACACACACTGTGAGCTTCCCCAGGTGAGCAGGTGCAGTCATGGACTGTCACAGATGTCCTGCAGAAATTGTCAGCTGCCATTCCTCCTGTCCACCTCAGGGGTTGTCGTTACGTCATGAACATAACACACGCATGCATACCAAACAAACACATTATTTTTGGACGCGCTCTATTTTCCACTTCCCAATGTGTTCATTTATGTGTTGATAAAAATGATTAACCAGTGATGTGATACACGTAGTGGTGTTATTTTTGGAAGTTTGTAATGTAACTGAAATCACAACTGTTTGTTAATGTGTGTGTGTGTATATACAGTGCCGTCTTGGTTCCTCCCACCTTCCCTAGAAACCACGGTGTGTGACAGAGGGACATTAATCACAGGGCTGGGTAATAAAGCGAGAAGGGATGGGCATGTAGGGCCAGGGGGCCAGGCGTCTGGAGGGAGAAACTGGTGTTTAGGGAAATCACAGTATGCTTTATGACACACACTGATACATGGGCACAGGGGTTTTTTTTTTACAGTCGCAGGTTTAGGTGCACATCCTTTATGGACCATATTGAAAGCCTCAACCCAGGAAGATTAAAATGAAGGGAGAAGTTAAAACAACCCAGAGCCTTGTACGAGTCCAATCGTGGGCACAAATAATTTGATTGATATGGTTAGAGGAATTAAAAACAGAGAAGCTTTTCTCCTAACCAAAAAGGAACTCATTACTCTTGCACTTCTGTTAGATAAATAAATAAACGTAAAAAAAAAAAATTAAAAAAAAAATTCCTTCAATGTCTTCTATTTTTTCCTCTGACCTCCCTGTGTTATTGGAGTTTTGTAATATCAACCTCCTTCCGTCCTGACATTTTACACTGGACAACTGGTTGTGAATCATAAGAGCCAAAGTTGCAATTGTAGATTTTATTTGCGTGGGTGTGAGAGTCTCGACGGGCACGTATCACCACCCTCAATTTTTCGCTGCATGTTTTCCTCTCAGACGACGCTCCTCGTGGAGTAGTAGGAAAGGCTCGGTTGAAAAAGAGATACCAATAATAGTTTTTTTTGTGAAATCTCTCTTGTAAGCCCCACATAAGAACAGACACACAACAGAGGCTGACTGCCCTACAATCAGGACACAGCATCAGAACATCAAACTAGCTGAAATGACAATCGTAGCTCAAATTTTGTCTTTGGAAAAAGGAAAAAAAAAAGAAAACTTCACTCTTCAAAGTATATTGCCCCTACATGACTTGGGCTTTCTGACACAAATAAAAGCAAAAAAACAAACAAAAAAAAACCCCAATATGTTTCCATTAGCATCACTGACCACTGACCAACACAATGTAGCTAACTGAAATGCTATTCACCTATTTGAGGTGATACTGCAGAAGAAATATAAAAAAGCATCACTGATTTTATTGGTAACTGTAAAAGCAGTTTCTGGATATTTTATTATACTAATTTCAAGCTATAGTGTCTCCTTAAAATATAATATATATATAAGTTTTATAAATTAAAATGTTCTATTTTATTTAATACCCAACTGCATGTCAGATGAAGGTGGATACACCTATGCTATAGACCAGTGTTTCCCAAAGTTTTTTTCAGGACCCATATTTTAAAGGTCACAAACCTTCACGACCTAAGTTAATCGACATTATTCGTAAACTCCTGGGGAAACATGATGTGAGATGACCCTCTGGTGGGTCGCGACCCAGTATTTTGGAAACACTGCTATAGACCACAGTGAGGACAGCAAGAAGGGAAATGCTTACAGCGAGTGTTTTCTTCCCATTAACTATTTTGATCACAAACAAAACAAATATGTCTGATACAACTCAAACAGCATTGTTGAAAATATAGAGAAGCTCGGTATGAAATTTATGAAATAAAAAATGAAATGAGCCACTGAAGTGGGAAGAATCATTAGCATTTCAGTGCTGCTGTACGGCCCATCATTAGATGTTTTGTTAACTAGCTAAGTTTCCCAATGTCACTGTGATTTTAAATGACCTCTTAATCTCTGATGTTGTGGACTTAGCTAGAAAAACAGGTAATGAGGACATGGGGACACCGATCTGCAGCAGGAAATAAAACATAAAAAAAAACATAAAAAACACTGTCTGCTATCTGCACAGCTGGTTGTAGTCAAAAGCCATGATAAAGTATTTTAATTGTTAGGTGTGAATACAAATATTAAATTAAAGGATGAGTCCTATGTCCTATTTATTAAATCACCCACTGCACACGTGTTTTCTGCCTTTAACCCAAACGGCTGCATATATTGGTATCGGTTGATATCAGAATCAGGAATATATACATATATATATTTCTGATTCCAATATCAGCTTATGCCGATATATGCATACCAAACTCCAGTGTACGTCTCAGAACCCCACAAGCCATTCCAGCACATTTGGCGAAACCCAGGGTTTTCATTATCAGACGTAAAACTACTAACGATTCTTTTAGATATTACTGAATCATGCTAATATCGGGCCGATAATATTGGTCAGCCCCTATTAATTGGACATCCCCAATACATATTTTATATATAAATACCTGTAAAGGGTTGTGGCCTCCACTTTAAGTGTGTGTCAGTTGATGTGTCTTTAATATAACACAGTGGCAGCTGGTAAACAGCAGGAGTTGTCTGGTTGCCTGTAAAAGCAACAGAAGGCGTATGTAAGGTGGAGAACATTCTCTTAAGTAGTGTCTGGAGTTGTGAGTAAATGACATGAGGACACCTTCGAGCAGTGGACACTCAAGCTCATGGAAGTCCTGTTAAAGCCAGACTTTATAGCAGCAAAAGTACAGCAGCAATGTTCATTGCTCACAGTAACAATGAAGTATAAATATAGATATATATATATATATATATATCAGGTTTTGTCACCTGTGACTCAGCACGGCTAACCACAGCTTTCATTTGTTATCTCACATGTGAACACTGTGGATGAAAAAAGAACTGTTTTTACACTTAGTAAAAATCAATACTTTCTTATGTCGATAGTATCTTGATATATATCAACTCTCAAAGCAAGTCATCATTCATGGCTAAAAAAATTTTTTTTTTTTTTTAATGCTTTATGAACTGCGTACAATCTGTTGTTTTTCTCTTAGTAAGAATAAATGTTTTGCCCTTAGGTACAGTCTTTACATATCTAATATGATATGTAATATTTGATGAAAAAGTTGTTTAATCACACTTCACTTTCTGCACCTATGAATTTAAGTGTGAGTGGTTGGTAGCCTGACATTTCAGCATACCCAACATAATAGCATGCACTAGGTTATTTAAATTTGAACATCCCACGGTTTGTACCAACTTTTTTTCATACTCCGATTCTGGGACAAGATGCAAACCTGTTGCGAGGACGCTGGGTGTGTACTAAATTAAATTTAATAATAACAACACTCATAACGACAAATTATAATAATTAATGTCTACCGACGTAAATTGGAAATTGAACTACACGTTTATTTGCTATTCCTTCAAATAGCAACTAGTTGTTAGTGTGTTTGGGCCACCGCAGTTATTAGCATTTGAACTGCAGTGAGTATAACGAATCACTACATTTGAAACTACTTTGCTTTTTAGAATGAATTCTTGAAATTTTCAAGTCAAATAATTTATTTCGCCAATCTTATCTTTTTTTGGAAAATGTCCTTTGCTGCCTATTTTGAAAGATAAATATAGAGAGTTCTTTTTTTTTTTTTTTTTTAGGATCTCACATAAGGTTTTAGCTGAGGAAGTAATTAACAAGTCCTTCATTTATCTTTCCTCTCACTCTGCCTATAGGAGGCACAGCAAGCATATGATGTTGACAAATAACAGAGTGGAACAAGATCATTTTCTACATCTCCTTCATTTTTGTTGCTGAGTCGGTAAATCAGTCCATGACACTGCGTCCTTTCCATATTACTCAAAGGATTCCTTCAAGCAATTTTTGCTACTTTTATATCTCTTTCAGCTCATTCATCTACCTCATTGTTACCCAGTCTCTCCATCCTGCCCTAAAGCAAGGCAATTAACCTTGCCAAAGGTACGCAGACAGGCAGGCTATCTGCTTTAATACAAAAAAAAAAAGAAAACTCAGCCTGTAAAAACCAGCTGTTTAAGTGTCACAATAAGAACATAGAGTAAACTATGAAAAATCAAGTTGTTCGAAATACTTAATAGTATGTAAATTATTGTGCAGTATAGAAAACACAAAATAGTCAAAATAATGTTTTGGTTCTCAGCTTCTCCTACAAGATTGAACTGAACCTGAATAAATGTTGATCAACAGTAATGTCTGGATCACAGGTGTCAAACATACGGCCCGCGGACCAAAACCGGCCCGCTAGGGTGTTCAATCCGGCCCGCTTGATGATTTTGGAAAATACACAAACACTTCATGTTCAGGAAATTGTTTGCAAAAATATTACTATTTAGTTAGATCTGAATAAATAATAATAATAAAGATATATTTCATCGAATGCCTAGTAAGAGGTTTTGTGTGAGTGTTAAAGAAATTCCTCTCCTCACTCAACAAGCTTTTACACACTATATGCACACCTGGTCAGAGTCAGGCAAGGCTACTCTGCTCAGCGCTGCTCTAAGTTTGCCTCCCACTTTCGTCAGATCTCACTATGCTCAGCTGTGTAGCCTATTGTTGCTTTTTTGCAGTGTGTTGTACATGAAGGGAGTGTTTTAAAGTTTGTGTCTGTGTGAGAGAAAGAGAGAGAGAGAGGGATAATAATCTGCTTTGATCCATGGTCTGCTGTTGTTTTTTTCATTTGTTGTTTCATATCTAAAACGAAGATATCTCTAAAGAAGCAGCTGCTCGAGTCCCTCCAGCATGGGAATTCAGCGAGGCTGAACTCTTCATGGTACTGATTTTACTTTCACTGCTCCTGCCTCATATTTGTAGGATTCTGTGGACTACTATCTTAATTGTGCAGTAAAAGTAGTGTCAGACACATGGTGTTCAGGATATCAGACTGAAGCTAGCGCGACAACATTTGCCCGCTAACGCTAACACTACTTGCTCTGGCATGGCTTGGTTCGCCTGCTCTGCTCTACAGGTAATGTGAAGTTCTTGTTTCACGTCATTGCTGAAGGCTTTATGGGAGATGGGATTTTCTTTTTGAGTCATGCAATCATAAGTTATGTAATATCTTAATGGAAAATAAACTGCAAGATAGTAAAGTTAACGCAGCCTGCAGTTTCACCATTCAGTATACACAACAGTAATACATAAAATGGATTATTAGTGCAAACCGTGATCTTGTCTCAGGGAGGCATTTACTGAAAAATACATTCAAAATGTGGCCAATTATTGGCTCGGTTTCAGACTTCGATAGTTCTTCCATCCCTGTAATTCATCTCGGATCAACGGTGACGCTCTGTGAAGCAGTTGAGAGGCAGCCACTCAGCCTGCATACGTACTGGGTTGAAAAAAATCATTGCAGGCAAATTTGTCCTTGGTGCTGGTGTCTGTTGCTCATCCCACAGAGCTGGTGGGAGCGTGCAGAAAGGCTGAGGAGGTGGAGGGTGGGGTTGAATGTCACCCCTATTCTCATATGTCATATTGTTAGCCATAGATACGAGAAGAACGCCTCAAGGTTGAACGTGCTGCTCAGACATAAATAATCCATCATAGGTTTCCTCCGACCGAATAAAGGGAAATGTGTCTGCATGGATTATTTATGCCTTAATATGCACACAGTGTATGGACAATCAACTCTGAAAGCATCGAGATATTGTAGGGTGCAAGTTAATTCTTTTCGTCTGGGATTTATTAGAAGAGTCTGCCGTGTGGGAAGCTGTCTTCATTTTGCTCGACAGGGCTAAATATTAAGTAGATTTTTATTTTTTATTTTTTTTATAAAATTCCAGTAAGGATATTTTTGTTCCATTTGGGAAGTGTGGTCAGGTTGATATTATTTATTTACAGGCTTTTGACCAAAATATCGATCCCGGAGCTTTGACGTGTCTTTCAGTTGTTTTTCTTGTCTCACTTCGACATCATTTAAATGTCGATTTTGTTGCAGCACTCGCTGCCTCTTTCCAGTTCACCTTATTTTCTATTCAGGAGACTGCCGGGATACAGGAAATGTCAGACTCTCTTTGCCAGTGCAGTTTGGCTTCAGCAAACATTTGTCGAGTGTTCCACTCATCTCCGAAGCTTAGGCTTAGGTCTCTCAGAAATCTTGGTTGCCGACCCATAACACAGCACAGAGACACTCGAGCCAAGTGTGCTCGTACACATTCACTTTGCTTTTCTATCCGCCTTAATGTGTTAGTCCTGAGTCTGTGGTCTTTAAGGCAGCACTCTAACCCTGCTATAAAGGTCTGTGCACACATAATGTAATTGACGGTGTGGTTTTACATCTCACACAGCAACCTTGTGGTCTTCTAATGTTTGGTAGAAGGTGGTAGAGAAGCTTTATGGATCTTAAAAATACCTCGTTCTTTGGTCAGGGCTATATTTAAGGTGTCAGCACTCATGAGAATCTTGCCTTAGTTTAAAAATTGCATGTTTTGAGTTAAGAATAGAGCTCACGTCTATTTTTTGACACCACCTGTGTAAGTGTCCCAATAAGAACATTGAGTAAACTATGAGTTTGAACTATGAACTATGAGTAAACTATATATATATATATAAAAAGTCATTTGAAATAATTAATAGTATGTTAATTATTGTGCAGTATAGAAAACAAAAAGGAACCAACATAATGTTTTGTGAAGAGTGTTACCAGTTTAGGTCCATAGTTGACAGCAGTATATACCGTATGTGCGGCCTGGTGGTAAAGGGATTGTGCTTGCGATTGTTTGACTATTTGAATCCTCCAGTCATCGACCTGCATCTTTTGACAAGCAGGAGTTCTCAGCTTCTCCTACAAGATTGAACTGAACCTGAATGAATGTTGATCAGCAATAATGTCTAGCTCATTGGTGTCAAACATGAGGCCCGCGCACCAAAACCGCCCCGCTAGGGTGTTCAATCTGGCCCGCTTGATGATTTTTGTAAATCAAAAAAGAATTCAAAGCATACGTCCTAGCATGAAAACAAAAGGGGAAAACATGGATTATAGTAGTTTATAATTAATTATGTCATTGATTGTACTGGCCCAGCCCACTTGACATGTATTTAGGTTGTACGTGGCCCGTGAACCGCAATGAGTTTGACGCCCTTGGTCTAGATCTTTCCTTTGGAACAATTCATAAATACAAGTTTTCAGGCCCAATGAATGAATTTATGTGAGGTTATAGAAACATTTAATATAATTAATCTTTGCTTCAACTGCAAAGTGACATGAACTTAAGGTACAATGTGGCTTTTCTATGCAACTGCAAGTCTTTGTAGTTCATTGTCTGCTCGTTTCCATCACAGTGAAAAACCAAAGAAGATCAGGATTAAACAGCACATGACTCCCCAAACAACAGCAACAGCAACCTATTCCACTTCATTTCTTGCAGGCCAAATTCACATATCAGCGTATTATTGCTTTTTTTTAAGGGTGTTCATAAAGTAAACCTTAACTTGAGCAAAATGGGAAAAAGCAATATAAGAGCGGCTGTGGATATTCAAACCCAACCTACAACCTCCCAGACTAATGGTTGTGCAACTCCAAAACAAATGAAATAAAATATCGAATTCTCCGGATTTTATATCACACTATGCTTATAATGTGTCATCAAAAAAGTAATCATGCAGGTAATTGCAGCATCATGTAGTCTGTTAAAAGAATACCGTGGCTAACATGTTAAAACTGTCTGGAACAACAACACGTGTGAATCCATGTTGAAAACCAAGATTTAATTTGACTAAATGAAATCAAATAAACCAGTTTCTATTTATTAACAAGCTGGCAGAGTGAGAACTCTGCATCTGTTTTTATGCACTTCTAAAATCTCCCTCAGCATGCTCTCAGTAGCCATTAGGAATAAACAGAAAAAGCTTGCTTGGAGTGGTGTTCCTGCTCGTCCATTAATGTTTTCTTATTTTTGTTCTTTTTTTTTTTTTTTTTGTCCAAGTGTTAGCCTTCCTTTTAGTCAGTCAAACAACACCAGCAATTTCACCTCTGCTTTTTCAAATATCCCCTAAAAAACTCCCAGTGGTGTGAAAGATAGACTGCTCGGTTCTTTTTCCCCTGGTGGTTCTTGAATTAGCTCCATCCATTCAGATATGCCAGATTTAACCTCTCCTGCTCCCACTTCTCCCTGTTCTCCCATGTTCCCTCATTCCCTACGTTTTTGTCCTTTACACGCACCCACCCACTGTTGCCAAATTGACAACTAAAATATCTTTTAAAATGCACTTTTTTGCATCTTGTTGATGTGGAGCTTTTCTAATTGTATCACTGGCCCCCAAGAAACAAGTTGTTGACATGCACACATTTTTTTTTCCTCTAAATCATACGTGGCCCGGGGGTCAAATGCGGCCCACCAAGCTGTTTTGTGTGGCCCAAGAGAGCTTAAAAAGCATTTCGTAAAGTCCATGCAACAGTTTCTTAACCTAAGTAATTAAAAAGTTTTTATAATCAATCAAATAATAACCAATTGCAGAAACATGTATTAGTCTGTTATGGAGTAGTTACATCCATACCAGCCTTTTTTGTTCCAAGGACTGGTCAGTCAGTACCACTTATTACATACCGGTACCAAGGTGCTGAGCATTGAAGGATCTTTACATTTTGGGGACCCCTGATCTATACAGTCTTCCACTGCTGATGTGGCCCCCGGTGAAAATGAGTTTGACACCACTAAATGTACAGTAATGCATATATGATTTCCCGACATTAGTTAATGAAAAATCCCTACATACATCCTACATTTTGCAATTAGTCAATATTACAAACATTCTTTGTGATGAATTTGCTCCATAATATGCAAAAATAAATTGGTCAAAACCTGTGTATCTGCTTCTACAAAGTTTATTCTGTATTCTGTTTATTTCATAAAATGTATTTGTTTTCTGGCAATTAATCACTTTAAAGATAAACACTGGAGCCTCCTAATTCACTGGGTAATACCCAACACGCTGTATATTATACTAGGATATTACTATATAAACGAATGCAGCTCTGAAACAAGGAAATGATTGTTAAACAATGTCATCTTTGCTGCAAGGATGCTTTTGGGGTTCTTGGTTACGCCTCATCCAGCCAATAGAAACAAATCTATTTGTGGCACAGCTGATGCCCTATTTTTTTTTTTCTCCCATCCTTTTTCTGCACTGCACGTTCAAATGGAGGGGGAAAAAAAAAAGAACATTTGCGCACATTTTTTTTTCATTTATTATTAGTTCTGGTGCCATTTGACACAGACATGAACGCATCCTCAATCAGCCCGTGTGTGAATCCTGTTGAATAAAGATGAAAGAGAGGAACACACACACACACATGGTTACACTAATGCACACACGCATGCACAGGTGACAACAAAGGGCGCTCGCAAATAAGCAGGCGCGAATGCAAAGGGATGAAACACAAAGCATTTGGCCTCGTCTGCCTGGGGAAAGGTTCAAAGCCCACTGACATGGATTTAATAAAACAGCACAGAGTTTTTGGCAAACTTCAAGTGTAGTCCCAGAGTCCCTTTCCATGTCTTGTGTACACTTTGCCATTCCTGTCATCTGTGATGTGGAAAACTCCTGCAGGGGACTCCCAGTTCAGCTGTGAACGTGCAACAGTAAACATTTGTGCGCAATGGTATATTAGTGTTTATCTCTTTGTCTTCCATCAGGTAGTTTGGCCTGGGCTTCATTCTGAGGTCTCCTAGTCTTTGTAGAGTTTCATTACGTACACTGTTAGAGAACTGTGCTTCGTTTCACTACTTTCCGTGCCCTGAACTGACTTGTTCCCTTTTTTTTTTACTGTTCTTGTATCCACAGATGAGGACTGTGTGAATTGCACTGAGGAGTGCCGAGTTCTGGGTCATTCCGACCGCTGCTGGATGCCCCAGTTCCCTGCTGGAGGAAACCAGGCTGAGGGCATCGACTACCGCAACAATATGTTTGTGCCAGCAGGGATGGAAGCTGCTCCGGAGACAGAGACCTACGAGACTGTCAACCCCAACGGCAAGAAGACTTTCTGTACATTTGGGAAAGACAGACGTGACCACACTATTCTCGTTGCCAACGTCAAGCCCTACTTAAAAGCAAAAAGGGCTCTGAGCCCACTACTTCAGGAAGTCCCTTCGGCCTCGAGCAGCCCAACGAAGGGCTGTTCTACCGCATCAACCTGCGCCTCAGTCAAAAGCCCGGCTGATGGGGCCGAGGGCAAACCTCCTCCCTCCACCTGCTCAGGCCACTATGGACCTCCTGACGGTCAGTACCTGTCACCAACCAAACATACCAGAGACCAAGGCGTCTACCCGTCCTTGCCTCCCTCGGACCCGGTGGCCAAGGTGCTCGCAGAGGCCCGGTCCAGGATCAGCCAGGAGGCAGCAGGTGAAATGGAGTGTCCCCTGGAGCAGTTGGAGTCTGACGCGAACCACGATGCAATGGATGCAGACCAGGTAGTGAGAGACATCGACAAACTACTGCAGGACTGCAGAGGAAGTGAAGCCACCGGAACACTCAGGAAGTGACACAAAGGGAAGAAAAGAAGGAAAATCTAAAAACAAATGTAAAAGTAGAGAGAGGAATCAAATACTATTCCACAAACTCTCAGCTCAAAACTGTCACCAAAACAAATCAAAAGGTTGAATAGCTCTTCTGACAGGAGCTCTTTTCTGTGTTTGTTGTTTGAAAGTACCCACTCTGGACTCTGGAACATTTATTATGTCATTCATTTGGCACCGATTGCGGAGCCGAGATCCCTCTCCAAAAGAACTACGTTACGAACATCGAGAAAAAAAAAAAAAAAACCTGCTGAATTTTTATGCTTTTTTTTCCCAGTTTTGGATTCTTAATGAAATCGCAGAGGCTTCTGCCTCAAGCACCTCTCGCAAGCTATTATCTAAGTGCCCACCAGCTCACGTGTGTTGTTCATGATCTTTAGTGAAATCTTAGATTTCTTAATGTGCATAGACAGATTCTGTTATGTGTGATGGCCATAGAAACTGACAGAAAAAAAAGGACTACTTATGGTCAAACATGACAATCGACACCGAAACGGAAAATTTGAAAGAAAAACAAAACAAAGCCAGTTCTAATCTGTTTGGGACGATGAAAGACCAAAATAAACAAAGCAACTTTTTTTTTTTTTTGACTTTAATATAAGTGGTTGTCGGTTGATGGATCGTGGTTAATCAGGGGTTTGTTCATAAGGGTTGATGAACTCGGGGTTGGACGGGTTTAAAATAAGTTCTTCTCAAGAAGAATTCTAAAAGAGTGTAACCATCTTTTCCACCTGTCATTCGTGGCCTCATTTGTAACGTGTGTCTCTTTCACATCTATTTAAATGTTAATGTTGATGACTGGTGTACTTGTACACACCACTTTTATATATACGTGCACTACACTATTTTAACACGTACACCCGCTTACTCACATGCACCGCACTGATGACCCCACACACACCCACATGCTCACGTCCCACAGAACACACACACACACGTACACACACTAGTGCTTAAACACACAACCGGCCATCTGTGTAATTGTCTTATACAAGTTCATCATCAGCTTTCAGTCCCTTGTGTACAGTGAACTCTCATGTGTAAGACTACGCCTTAAGGCAAATCACAAGTGTATAAAAAGGGACATTTTTTCTCAACTGTGAAAGAAAAAAATGTATCTATATGATTATATAGATGACTATATGTACCAATTCATGTAAAGTGTCCCAATATTTACAAAAATATTTATACATTTTGTAGGAAAAAAAAAGAAAGAAATCTCAGTTAAAAAAAAAAGAAAGAAAAGAAAGAAAAGTGTCCTAAAGTTGAAATAACTAGCGGGCTAATAAGTCGACAAACTGCAGAGGACACTGCCATTGTTTTAAAAAAACGAATATCCAAAAAATGTCCCTTCACTTTATCACTATACATAATCTCATTAAATGTGTAAGTGTATCCAATTTAGATGTGTTTACATTCAAAAAAAGACATATTTTTTATTGATTTTACTGCGATTTCTGTGCATTTGAGCCAAATTGTTATGTGTACAAAAGCTATATTGTGTATTTTATTAAAGTAATATATAGTTGTGTTGCAATATACATGGGCTTATATTGTATCTGGCAAGAGTTGCCTTAGTCGCTGTCGAACTCTGTGAGTTTGCTTTAGTTTTCGGGTTCGTCTGTCTTTTTTCCTCCTTTCTATTCTGCATCTTTGCAGGCCGGCTTCAGTGCTTTCGAGATTGTCGCCACGTTTTCACGCCCGGATCCAGCTGGATCACATACAATAACTGTCGAAAAAGCTTAATGAGCCAGCTGATCTAGAAAACAATTCAAACTGACAAACAAAAAGCAACAAACACATGGTAACAGTTTGAATCTTTTTACTGAGCAGATTTTTTCCACGGCAGCTATTTTCTTTTACAGTTTTACCAGTACGTGTGTGTTTTGTGTTCACTTTAGTTTTCGAACGTTCTTTTCCAAAAATGAAACCTGCCATACGGAGGGCGGATCGGTTTCCTTGGTGATTATTCAACTGCCTTACTGTCTCTGCGGAGAGCTTGTTGTATCTGTGGAGCTTGTGACTGCTTTCAAAGCCCTGGTCCACCTGAATGTGCATTTTTCTACCAAGAACCCAACATGGTTCTTTATTCAGCGGCCACGTGTCATTTATCTGTGTTCTCCCGTTTTGGGGTTACGTGTTCAAATTCTCAAATACTCTTGCTGATTGACTTCAAATCAAAACCTCTATTTAAAAAATTCATTTTGGATTAGCTGTGTTTCGATGGTCAGATGGATGGTTTATAAGACGCCGTGTCTCCACATTCAGGCTTTCTTAAATGACAATGAGAGATCTTTATTTTTCAACATTTTGGCAACGTTTCCGCCATAATAACAAGAAGTGCTTTTTTCTAAGATTCTCTAACAGTGAAATTATGGTAAAGGTGTTAGATTAGATGTGTGTTTGGAAAAATGTGACCGCAATCACCAAAATCTACGGTGCCATACAAATGTATCAGGTGGCTGTTTTAATTGGTAGAATCCTCCCTGTTTTTTTTCAAGTGTTTAAAGCAAATGTGGAAGCTGTCAAAGGTGGCGCCCTGTGGCTGGAAAATATGCCCTTGGCTAAGAAAAAGCAAGCAATCCAGCTAGCTAACAGACTGAAGTGCGACCCCAGTTGTCCCCAATCGGGACAACAGAGGTCAAAAAAAAAAAAAAAACTGCTGTATTTTCTGCAGTTTCTTGTCATTTGCTTTGAATACTTGATTAGGGAAAAAAAAGGGTTGATGTAATAAATGTGTACGCCCATCTGAAACCTTTGTAAAGTACTGTATGTAAGACACAGCCATGAAGGGAACAGAGCCCTGGTGAGAAGTGACCCTTAAATCCCTCTGAGTTGGAATCCTCACTGTCCAACAGAGGTCAATTTCTGCTCTTTTTTATTTTTATTTTTTTTATTTTTTTTTTTACGTAACTAAAGAACCTTCTTGAACTCCTTCTGTGGTTCCACCATCTGATCCTTGTTTTAATTTCATGGCCATCTTTTTTCATATTTGTTGCTCCTTTTTTTTTGCGGTTCTTCACCAGTTTTTCATTGACCTCCTTAAGAAGGAAAGAAAATTATGTCTACAGAAGTAGCTAAAAAATTAGGCTGACTTTTACGAAGGGCTTGTAGTTTTTGGTTTTTTTTTTTTTGCTCTTATGTCTACAGAAGTAGCTAAAAATTAGGCTTACTTTTACGAAGGGCTTGTAGTTTTTGCCTTGTTTTCAAAAATGTAGATTGTTCCTTTATGAATATATGTCCAGAAAGCTTGACTTTCAAATCACACACAGTTTTTAAATTGCACTGTGCACGAAAACTAAGAGCCAAAACAGTAACTCAGAAACTAATGGAGAAACACTCTTCGGGATACGTCAATATACCATATTTATTCTTGTTGCCTTTTAAATTTAAAGGCTGCGAGAGAGAATAAAAAACACCCTCTCAAATGTTATACTCATTATTTTACTTTTTTAGTTGTTATGATGAAAAACACTTTTTTTTTTAAGACCACGCATGGCTTCCATTTGCTTTCTTGCTTTTTTTTGTGTGATTAAAGATACCCTGTAAAATCCATTATTTGGGGTCTCTCACCTACATAAAGTAGATATTAAATTGGGGCCCACCTCAGAGTCAGTTTTTTGGGGCTCTCTCTCACTATATTTATACCTTAAAAAAACCCTTGCAGGGACCTGCCATTTTACACAGATTCTGTCTGGCACAAATTGTCACTGTCACCATCAAAGGGTACTCTTTTAAGTGCTGTCTCCTCTAATGGTGTTCTGCTGGCCCGGCCACTGCCTGTGCACTCACGAAATGTGGACACAGCCGAGGCCGAAAGAAAGGAAGGTGTTCTACAAAGCCATGCCCCCCACTTTCCCAACCCAGCCCCCCCTCCCTCCTTCCTTCCTCCCTCCTTCCTTCACCACCCCAGGCTATTTGCTGTTCAATAGAGCAGAGGCTGTGACTTGTAGTTGGTGTATTTGGAGATTCAACACAATCTCAGGCCTCTCATTACTGTCTAATTAAACACCATTGACACCGTGCACTGTTGTTGCTCAGCATTGTACTCAAAATCTAGAGTGGGATGGTTCTTTTTTTTTCTCTCTCTCTCTCTCCCCACTCCAGACGGTTGAGTTTTTTTAGCAAGTGATTAGGACAGGGCCCTGTCGGATGTGGCTTACCGCCTCTGGTCTCTGACTCACGAGGATGCAGGTGCACACACTGCTAAACACACACACACAAACACACACACACTGAGAAAGGGGGAGAGGAAACATGCCAATTTGGTTAGTTAAAACAAGCACCCCATGTTTGTCAGTGTCGTCCCCCCTCCACCTCCCAGCCCACACTGATAGCTGAGGCCTCCATGCTACAATGTGCAACTGGTGAAAAGACCAGGGACATTCATTTGTATGAATTACTTCAACTGCTATTGTCTAACGGCTGTGTTCCTTGTGATTTATCTGAAAAGAAAAAAAGAAGAAAAAAAATCAAATAAAAATGCAATTACTAATAATATTCTTTTTCGTCTTTGTCTCAGTTGTTTTTTCTGAACATTTTTTTCTCTATCCCAAGGGAAATTTTTCCCTTATTTATGTTTTTTTGTTTTTTTTTAATGTTCTCTCATGCATCTGTTAAGCCGTGTTGGCAAGCAGAACTGCAGGATTTACAGCAGAGAGAAATAGAGGCATTTCAGACACACAAACACACACAATCTCTTCGCTGAGTTACCTGAATGGGGGCGGGTTGTCTTTAATTAGCGTGTTAACTGCACACATGTTTTATTATAAGGACATCCACAAAATAGGAATAAATCCCTAGTTGTGTTTTTTGTTTTACTTAAACCCGTCCCTAGTTTATATTAATCACAAAACATCCAAGACAAATGTAGGAACTGCAGAGAAAAGGCAGAAGTATAATGATAATAAAAATCATCACAGAAGTATAATGATAATAGAAATCAATAACATCATTTGGAAAAGTTTGGCTGGCCGGATTAAAAAGCCAAACGAGCCGCAACCGGCCCCCGGGCCATAGTTTGCCTACGCCTGCTATAATATGTAGAGTAGCAGACAGTACTGGTGGAGGAAGAACTTTATCATTGGTGTTGGATATAGAGGTAGTTTAACTTTATTGGTTATGAATTAATAAATATGATGATTGATGACTGGAATTGAGAGGTCTGGATCAGGTCCTGCAGTTCTGGAGTTCTGGAGAGAGAGGGTTATTGTCATGAATCTCCGCATGTCCCAGTCTGCTCCTCCACAGTGGAAACTTTTAAACCACCTGTGTTCAGTCACTCCTGCAGCCACGCCCCCTAATCAGCACAACTGCTTCCACCTGCTCCACCCAGTATATATCCACCTCCACACATTTCCCTTCCTTTTGCTCCTGCCCTTGTCGTTGCTCCCATGTGAACCTTTCAGCTCGTCTCTGCTCTCGACCTGACCTGACACCCGCCTGTCGTTTCTTGATCACTCGTCAACCTGCGCTAACTGCAGTGAGCCCGTTAGCTCCAGGAAAAGGCTGTGTTAAAACCAGACCTGCTTGTGCTGCAATTGGTTCCTCTCCCTGCCCGTGACAACGTTTCTCAGAATGCAGGGAACAAGAAGGTAAGTTTTAAAAATACATATGATCTTTGTTAATGCAAAAATAGGACTAAAACATTCTGACAGCACACAGACTAAATATTAGAACAACAAAAACATATATATTAATTTGAATTAACTCGTGGTTTGTACTGCCGACGTCTCGAGATTCATTACTTTTTCATCCAACTGACATTGTACCATTAGTTTTATGTGCGTAGATGAAAAGAAGAATCGCTACAGAAAGGAATTCATTTAAATATATCAAGGTGAATTATTTGTAGAATTATTTATTATTTTGAAAAAAAGATCAAATTAATTTTTATTCTGACCACACTGGGAGTGTTTCATCCTATAACCGGTGATACAGACCATTAGTATGCACCGGAGCAGGTTTACTTTTTCCTCTCTATTTGCCTCAGGGAAGATATAAATTAAAAGATGGCAGAGGTGCTCTTATAAAATACCCTTTCTGTGAGGACTACAAAAGGGCTACCTGCAATAACATCTCATTTGACCTGAGCGTTTCCTGTAATCTGATGTATATTACATATAAGCTAATAACTGCTTGGACGTCGTGTACATGTCAGCGCACTTCAACCCTAACCTCGCCCTTGTGTTTGTCAGTCAGCTTTAACTAGGATTTCAAGGTAAAATATGACTAGTTAAACTTTATGGTTGGGTCCAGATCATCACATTACATCTAATGTGATCAAATGGATTATGTAGCTTCCAAAACCAACCGAGAAGAAAATAATAATCATTACAAATGTATGCATATCAATATCATGCATTCAGCATGGCAAATTGAATTAGTGGTTTCAAAGGGACATGGAAGGGGGAGATAATGTATTTTTTTATTTTTGCATTTTAATAAAAGTCCTTGATCCAAATAAGAGTGCTAATGGGATTTAATTGAGAACTGTTCTGAATTGGACTGGCTCAAAATGGAAAGATCTTTTCAATGGGGAGAAGAAAAGGTATTCATCATATTCCATTGTCAAAGGACAAGGGCCCTCCTTTCACTTTTGCTAGTATTCAAGGGAGAACAGTAATAGTAAAAATGTGGGCATACATGTGTGTAGTAACTGGTCTTCTGGAGTGGGAGTGATTTTCAATCAGAATATTTTAAGGCCTGATTAGTGAAATAACAAGATCAGGTTAGTTTCCAAGCCTTTATTGCATCTTCATTAATGCTCTGTATTTTTATACTATCAGGTTTTCCCACTAGGTCTGTTAAAAGACGGCTAATTCAAGATGCTCAGTCGTAATAATCGGAGCTAGAAAGAGAGAGGTATCACTCCTGGTCCAGCTTAGCTTCAGCTCCCTGTTAAATCCACCGTAGACTTTAAAATTCTCCACCACCTTAAGGCCTGGCCCCATCATATTTAAATGATGTCATAAAACCCCACCAACCTAACGGATCACTTCACTGCAGGTCTACTCGCAGAGTGTATAAGGATAAAATGGGAAATTTGTCAAAGTTGGGTTTAAAACCTTTCTTTTTGATGAAGCCTATGTACAAGCCAAGATAGGGAAACCTGATTTGATCTATAATTAGCAGCTGCAGGCATAGACCGCATGGAGAACTCCCACGGTGTGCTAAGCACTCTTCCTCCCCAACTCTATGAACAAACCCACATACATTTTATTGTCTCTACTGTTACATGTAACCCTACTAATAAAGTTGTTTCTAATTATTTAGTATTTGGCTGGGGAACAGGCAGCACTGACCGGGACAGAAAAAAACTGAATAAGCTGGTCAAGAGGGCTAGCTCTGTCCTGGGCTGCCCGTTGGACTCGGTGGAGGAGGTCGCAAGGAGCAGGACACTTACAAAACTGTCCTCCATCACGAACAATCCCACCCACCCGCTGCACCAGACTGTGGAGGACCTGCGTAGCTCCTTCAGCGGCAGGCTCCGCATCCTGCATCCACAATGCAGGAAGGAGCGCTACCGCAGGTCCTTCCTCCCATCAGCCATAAGACTGTTTAACTCTTTGCACTGACTACCTGCACCCTTCACTGCCCCTTCACTGCCACTTTATTGTTTTCAATATGTATATTTTTTGTTCATTATGTATATTTTTCTAAAAGTTTACTTTAATTTTAGAGTACTTTCTGCTTTTTAGTTGTTTTACTCTTTTTTTTTTGTTAACTCCTTTTCTCTCTTTTTCTGCACTGCCACTTGCTACTGCACAAGTATGTTTCCCCCAAGGGGGATGAATAAAGCCCTACTCTACTCTACTCTACTCTAATCATGACTAAGCGATTAAAATCATTCCAAAAGGTTGGTGGATTTGAGATAGTACTGTGTATCTTGACCATTATTTGTTTTTAAATATTTGGTGAAGCCAATGTTTCCAACAGTACAGTCTACAGTCCTGGGTGTTAAGAGAAAAACATTTCCCCCCCAGTGTGTTTAAATAACGTGAGCATGTTATAGAGGAGGATGGTGGAATTGAGCGGTATACAGTGTGTGATACTCTGTTAAAGGGTTTAAATTTTACCTTTTCATTCATCTCACAACAACAAATTAACCGGATTAATACATACGTTGACATACGTATATATGTATGACCAGTATAGATAATGAGGGGGTCAGGTACAACTGACAAAGAAATAACAACTGAGGCTATATATATATATATATATATTATTTTTGTGAATTTTGGCTACATTAATAAACGTGTAGCCAATAATACACAATAAACGACGCCCAACGTGACTAGTTGGGCGCCTCACCTATCACCTACACAATGCACATATGGCAATGATCAGTTCAACAGAAATTAATTCCATCATTTGGATTAGTCACAAATACAAATGGGTAAAACACATACATCTACCTCCTGTTATTTAACTTACTGTTTTAACAACATAAACAAAGGAAACGAACAGAACGTGTTGTATAAGTCTTTGTTGTTGACAGTGTAATCTGTGTTATTACAAAAAAAGATCTGGCAAAGATTCACAATCAACACACAACACAATTAACACTTTGTTAGATTCACCGTCCATTAATAAAAAGTGTGATTTACTGCAGGTGACACCTTCCACTTTTCGAGTGATTTCTCATTTAAATGCTCACACCCAGTCACCTTTCAGCGTAACTGTGTGTTAAGTGTTCTCACTCCATACGGAATAGGAGGCAGCACAGTAATGGCTCCAGACAGATTAACTGAGGGGCCAGCTCACGTCAGTGGAAAGAAACGGCAGATGAAAAAGTCAATAAGCAACACGGGGAACTTAATATGAAGTAGACTTATGAATTCCGTCACATGGATTAGCGCTCCTGGCAAAGTGTGGGACTGACTGACACTGCTGAATCAATTCATAAATATCCAGCGTCTGGGGTTCGGGACACTAAAGAGCTAAGAGGACCTTTATCTAAATGTCACTTTGACTTTTAAACCACTTTTATTCATCTTTTTTTTTCTTTTTCTTTTTGTCATAGTAAAATGGCATTTTGGTTTTTCAGCTTTTACAGGAAACAAAGGCTTTTCAAGTTGTGCACTGTTCATGGTGGATAGGAATAACTTATTTTTATTTATTTATTTTTGAATGCTTTTTTCCAAACTAAACATAAATCTTTTAGTAGTACTAGACCAGGCTGCTTGCTAATATTATTTTGACATTTCTGAATGTGAGAGTCATTAAAAAATGTCTGTTAAAAAACATGTCAGATGAAACAGAAGAGCAATATCTAAAGGGCAGCATAATGACAGGATGTGATTTTGGTCAGAGTGTCATGGGGCAAAAGTTGAGTCGATAATGCAGTAACAGAATACCGCCGTAGGAAGGAACTCCTTAATACTGGTGCTACTGTATTTCCCTTTGACAGGGCTTCATCGCTTAAAACTTGCTGTAACTATTAACAAGTTGTACCATTGTTAACTAAGGCCTACAACCATGTTGTACATGTTGACAATGTATTGTGGTTTATATCAGGGATGCCTGGAACGCTCAAAATTTCAGGATCAAACACAACTAAAGTCCAATACCTTAGCCCAAATGTTCCACTTAACATGAGACTACAGACAAAGTAGAGCATTTGTAAGAAATACAACACATGGAAGGGTGAGGTACTGTAGTCCCTCCAGAGGTGGAAAGTAACAAATTACATTTACTCACATTACTGTAATTGAGTAGTTTTGTGAGGTAATTTTACTTTACTTTTAATTACAGTACATTTTGACTGAAGTATTTTACTTTGCTACATTGGAAAATAACCCGTTACTGAGTAAAAAAAAAGAACAAAACAACTAGTTGCAGTCTGGCTGTATGACTTGTCCTTTTTTGCATTAAGTTTTTAAAAGTAACTAAGTAACTTTTACTCACTGTTTTCAAATACGTATTTTTTTTTACTTTTACTCGAGTAGATTTTTATAAAGGATATATTTGCTTGAGTAGAATTAAAGTAAAATAAAGATACTTTTTACATAATGATTCATTCTTTTAGTACTTTTTTCCACCTCTGTGTCTAACTGTATCCAACAGTTAGATAACACTGTTGAGTGACAACTCAATGACCTTTTCTGTTTGTTTTTTTTTTGTTTGTTTTTTGTTTTTGTCCACTATAGTTACGTTTTACCTCTTGATATTGTTTTTCATAAGTGTTAAAAGTCCAACTCGGCATTACTACTTTTACATTTAACAGTAATGATAAGGTTCTTCCTACAACTGTGCTGTTTACATCATAACAGCTAGTGTGACTGTACTTTTTTATATTGTAGTGTTCTACTTACTGTATGTCTGCTTCTGCTCTCACTTTGTTTCCTCCCCGATTTTCCTACTCTCTTTGCCATGGCAGACGGCAACACTGCGTCTGGACCTGCTGGAGATTTTTTCCTGTTGAAATTGATTTTTTTTTTCTCCCCACCGTTGCCCAGATGTTGCTCAGTGTGTGATTTAATTTGATTTCTTTCAATATTTGTGAAACGTACTCTCCTGTACTTGTCATATAATCTCAGTATAACATTGACTGTGTATGTGTCCCTCCATTTTAACCCCTGTTATTTGGGGTTTTTAGGAGGCTTATTTCAAATGTATTATTATTTTAAAGACTGTAATTTAGACAAATGTGTTTTGTGAATTTGGGCTATACAAATAAATTGACTTGACCAGGGTTCACATCAGGCAGGGGCAAACTGTGGCCTGTTAGGCTTTCTGATCTGGACTACCAAACTTGTCTAAATTATATTATTAAATTATAATAGCTCATTATACTTCATTTCTTAATTTTGCCAGCATTTCCCCAATAGATGGCGCATTCAAGGGGGGTGCATTACCTTCTACTCCACTGTTTCGCTTTGCACTTTGTTTGACCTTCCAACCCTTCATCAAAATTGAGTCAAAGAGCAGAAAAGTGGACAGTGAGTGTTTAATAAGGAGTGTACAACAAAATATTTTTTCACTGAAGTCCGATCTATTGCTGATCTATGTCTGATATGACAAGAAACTTTTGTGGTTCTCCAAGAATACAATATCAGCCGTCACTTCGCCGATAGGAGCAGTAAAGGTTAAAAGCATTTAAGTATGGTGAACACTATGGTGTAATTTATCTTAGTTTACACCAGTGGTTCTTATATACTTTCCAGGACAGGAAGGGGACAGAAGTATTTCCACACCCGCCCCTCTGAATTGAAATTTTTTTGAGAACCTGATAATATGTATATTTTCTTACCTGTAAAAACAACTGTATGAGTTGCTGCCACCTAGTGACTGGAGGCTTGTTTATCGTTCAAGCATTACAGCAATGGTACACTTGTGTCCAGCGTGCCATATTTCATTGGAAGCCTCTCACGCCCAACCACCCTGGCCCTCCAGGGGGGCCGGCACCACTATTTGAAAAGTACTGGTTTACACTAACACTCCATTTATCAGTTCCTGCCTGGGCCTCACTGTCAAGTTCAAATTCAAAAATCAAAAAGTTTGCCCATCCCTGTTCTACATTTGAAAACTATTTTAGGATAAAAGTTCCCTTTGAAGTTTTGGGACCGTGTCCTTTAACCAACTGACCACCATTTGTCTTGTCTGGCACCTTTTCAAAGACTTGGCCAAAATGCGGTCTTTGTTTGGTACATCGTGAGCAACAAGAGAATCTGTCAACTTGTGCTAAGATCAAAGACTAGCGCCCGTTTCTTAATCCCTTTGTTTTCAAAGTCTATGTATTTCCACTATGAACAGAGTCGTGGGTATCATCGGCCCCTCTCTGAACTTAGAGTCATCCCTGACAAAGGCAATTAAAGCCTCTGACAGCATGCCTGCATACGATTAGACCTTTCTTTAAGCTTTGAAGCCTCAAAGCAACTTGGGACTATTCCCTAACTTTAACTCTGAGAGTGAGCAACAAAAAAAAAAAAAACACAGTCTCCATCAATAGGAAGCGAGGCAAGGAAGGATCAAACTGAAGTCAGCAAGAGAAAAACAAACAAATAGTTGCTAAATAAGCTGAGGAACAGACCGAGGCATTTTCCTCAGTTAATGGCTGGTGCAAATAGAATGGGCCACGAGGGATTTAGAGGAAAGCAGCCAACAGTTAAAGCAGGCTAGCTGATCCACAACAAAGTGAGAAGGTGATGCGTCCACACAACACTGAGCTAGACATGATGAGAGGGTGTAAATAACAGCAGTTCTCCTGAGATGTTTCCCCAATCGCATGAAAAACGTCCCACTTTGGGCATTGGATTTGTTTGTTGGAATGCATTCTGACATTTACTTAACCAGCTGCAGCATCTGTCTACACTGTCCTTTTACATTTAAAAAAAAAACTGTACAAAGCACCCCATGGAAACCCCTATGCATTTCTACCAGAAACCTATTTGAATTTATTGTCAAATCTCGCCTACCTAAGGTTACAGAGGAGGAAAAAAAGACTTGCGTCTTTCTGTTTCTGTCTCGTTCAACATCTGTGAAAATGTAAAAATGTGTTCTAAATGTTTCCTCTTTCAGATATACCTGTATTCTCTCTCCCCGCAGACCACACTGACTGTCACAGCCAGTTATATGAATGTGTAGTATGTATGTGTAACATGACAGATGACAATCCACATCTGGTCAGATTTCATTTTGTCCCCAACACTTGTCCTAGAATAAGGTGTCACGGTGTAAATTAAAGGGTAAACAATTAGTTCCCAAAGCCTTTTCTTTGTTCTAGGAATCCATGCTGTGGTGTTTTCTGATCAATTTTCCAATAAATTGATTTCCTGACCTCTCAGCAGATTAAGTTTATTGATAACATCATTGATTTTTTTTTTTTTTTTTGCTATGAACTTAGCGGTAAGCTGCACATATGTTAATGAGACACAAACGCTGGTCTGTCTTACAAAAAGAGACCATTGAACCGCCACTGGTTTAAAATAAGCTTTTGTCTTAACAAATTGCATTTCTATATTGTGAAAAAAAAAATAGAAAATGAGCAGAACATTATTAGTGGAAGTGCTGGTCGATTATTTGGATGAATCACAAGTTAGAGTTGATTTTTAAACTGCAGACATATTCATTTACCCTTTCTAACAATCATACTTGTGATAACTATCGTATAGATATTTGAGAATTGTACACACACTGAAAATTTAACCTAGTGTTAACAGGAGCAGGACAAAATAAGACATTCCATCATCACAGACTCCAATAATATTTTTCATTCATTAACAGTGTTTTTTTTTAAAAAAACAAAAAACAAAAGCAGTATGTGATTCGATGAGATTGTAGAAGAAGATCCCTGGTTTAATAAAGGAACAGGTCTATTGTAGGTAGATCTGTCACTTCATTATCCTTAAGTAGACAAACTAAATACATTTTATGTGGTCGCTTCAGGCATTCTTTTTTCGTAGGTGTATTTACAAACTTACACAAAAAGCAGAGCGCCTTTTATATACTCTCGGGAGAAACATTGTTAAGACATCGTACACATTTCCTTCTTAGAGGACCACACTACTTCCATTGTTTATGTTCGGTATTTACCTCCGCTGCAAAAAGGTGTGTGATGACCTCCAAACACTTACGTTTATACATACAAGCAACTCTTTGTTGCTTGTATGTATAAAAGAAACTGCAAGAAATTATTTTTTTTAAAAAAGTTCATAAAATAAAAACTGAAAAATACCATTAATTTTACCTCTAGAACAGTTTCCTCTTTGAGGGACCAGATGGTTATGCTCTGACCTACAGCACATGAACCGTTAAATTTCAAATGGTTGAGATGTTGCCATGGGTGAGGAAGGCTGCATCTGCCGTGGTACCGTGAGGCCTGTGTGGTATCTAGACCACATCCATTCCTGATGGTGTTGTCCAAGATCACTGGGGATCACAGTGATGCCCGACGATGGGATTGAAAAGTGGCCCAGTGACTCCAAAAAACTAATGTGATGCTCTATGTAAAAAAAAAAAATTGTAAATAAAGAAAAAAAAAACACAACATATGGCTCTATACTCAAATCGTTTACTTAGTATTTAATTGTTCATCACCTCTTAATGCTGCTAAAAAACATGTACTGAAAAGATTGATTACGTGTTATGGATGGTTCAAAAGGGTCAAATATCTGTGATTTCCTACATGTGCTCTCATTATTACCTAACTCATTAAAACCTGTTGACCTACATATCAATACTCCTTCTGTTGTAATCCTTGATGCCAAAAACATGACGCAGCAGCACGTTGTGTGAGGTTTGTGTGTCTGCCTTCCCTCCTGCTGTGTCTGCTGTGTAATCAGTGTGATCACACTCACCTGTGTCTCTGTCATTAGTCTCACTGGTGTCACCTGGTGACCTGGGTATATATACCCCCTCTCGCTCACTCAGTCCTGTTTGAGTCATTGGTCATGTTTGGTGTTGTGGGGAATTCTCCATGCCATGTGTTCTTCCTTCATAGTAGTAGTACCTTGTTAATCCCAGTTTGTTGTTTGTTCCTGCCTGGTTAGTTTCTGTAATTTTGATTGTATTTAGGTCCTGCCTGTTTCCCAACGTTACAAAATGTACCGGGTTATTTGGTGTAAAGAAAACAGTGCCACTTACAGCAGTTGTAAGTGGCACAGGGGTGCTGCTAGTAATTCTGGATCCCATGAAAGGACGTGACAGTGAAACCTGCGACAAAATCAGTCGCAACTTTCGTTCACAGTTTACTTATGAGGTTGTGTTCAGGGACACCTTAGATCAGGGCTTTTCTAACGTTTCAGCGTTTACTGCAGTTTACGGATTGTACTTCTTTTTGCATCTTTTTTTTTTCTTATCTTCCCTCCAATTTTCTGAGGTCTCCCTAGCGTCCCATGGTAGCCCCCTATTTAGAACCATTGACTTAGATAATTCTAGAAAATAGTTTTAGCTTTCACTTTCTTTCAGTTCTTCTGCGACCATTTTGACAAAAAGTCCAAAAGCAGTGCTACTCTAGCCACTCACCCTCGGCTTTTATAATGGAAATCAAGAATCCACATTTAGCATGCAATTAATTAGAGTTCAATGCAAAATCACTTTAGGGCACACCGTTTTCCGCTAAACGTGATCTGCACAAATTATTCACTTAAAATATCTGCGAAAAGGGTTTCATCCTCAGGTCAGACACAAGTTTTTTTGTTTATGATTTTGTCCACTTTGTAGTATTACGTTTTGTATCTCTTGGTTGATAGAATTCTAATATTAGTTTGGCAGTGTTACCCAGTGGTGTGGCAAAAACAGAGTGATTTAAAAGACGAAAGAGGGAAAATAAATATTTTTCCAATATTGCTTCTGCTGTTCAGAGATGTCCATTTACTATAGGTTTAACTGTAAAAACTGTTGATTGAGCCTACCAAATTTTGGAACTATATTTGTAACAGGATGCCTTGTCACAGCATTACATTGTCAGAAAATATTTCATAAGGCTTGATAAAAAAAGACCTAATATTTAATCTTTGGTAGAGATTATAAAAAAAACGTTTAAAATGTCAACACTTCATGATACTGAAATGCCGACCGTTTGATGACTTTTTAAATGTTTTATTTCAATGTTACCGAGACAATGGAAAATTCAGTTCACCACTGTGTTTCGGTGGCAGCGACATTTTCATTGGCAAATTCTGCAGAATCTTGGCAAATGCAACCAACATTTTCTGCCTGACTATAAATTTGTTAATTTGTTTGTTTGGTTGCGCTGACATGAGTTACTGCCTTCGCTGTGCACCTGTATTACACGGAATCAGTCTGGCACATTAGACTGAGTGCAGCTCCCGCACTTGTGTGAGAAAAAAAAACAAGACTTCCCCCTCAGAGAGCAGGCAGCACTCAACCGACGCAAACTGCGTGTTGTCACACATTGGTTATGTAGGCCAGGATATTTAGACTAGAACAGAGAAGAGCACTCAGCAGTTTACCCTAAAATTGCTCATAAATACTGCAAGATGACACTTTGTCTTTGTTCTGCACCCAGCCTACCCACGCGTACAAGACAGCTGTGCCTCGGTGATGGGCTTCCACACTGTACATGGCACACACCCTGACAGGCCCCATATATTGTGATGCATTGTTGTTAATGTTTAAATACTTCCACAGCCCAGCCAATAAAAATTCAGTAATATGCTTTCCTAGAAGCTAGAGGAGGGAAAAGAGAAAAAAATATATATATATTCGCAGATACAATTCAGTAATATGCTTTCCTAGAAGCTGGAGGAGGGAAAACTCGGAATATGTTTGACCAGGCTGCACAAACCTACAAATCTGACTCCTTTAAGTTGTGGAATTACAGCATTCACTAATATTATTTATCTAGTTTCCACAGCTGACAGTGTTAAGCTACTGTGAAAGTAATGATGTTGAGCTAAGCTCTTTAAGGTCACACTAGTTTTACAGCAGAGCAGATGAATCACTCACCAGACACACCTGATTAAAAATTTAAACCTCGCTGTTGGAGAAGTTGCTCCGTATGAAATATGTGCATTTTAAAAAAAAAAAATATCACTGTGACAGGTTGGTGTAAGGGGAAAGGACTGCGGTGCAGCAGGACACCTCCTTGTTCGTGGAGAAAGTTCAAAGCTGTTCATCCCAAAAAGCTCTGATTTTGAAATAAACCTTTATTTTGCATAAACCTGTTATTGAAGTGTGATGAATGTACGGGAAAAAGCAATAGGAGCTTTGTTGATTTTTTTGAATTAGGAGAGTTTATGTCTCACATTAGTCAGGATTATCTGTGTTGGGCTAGCTGTGGGGTGCGGTAAGCAGGAGGAGGCATGAGGAGGAAGGAGGTGAAAGAGAAGCACAGTGAGGGGGGGAAACACCTATAGGGTCGGTACAAGGAAAAAGAAGAAAGGAGCCAGAGATGCATTTATTTACTGCCTTTATTCCCTCACATTGCACTCCTTCACGTCTACCACAGATAATAATGTGCTCTGCACACTGTGAACAGCAGGAAGAAGGCCAGCATCCCCCAGCTCCTTGAGCCCAACATTCAACAAGCCCGCTGCAGTTTCCATGAGATACTGGGAAACTTTGTCGGACTGAACCTCTTGTAACCTCTGTGTGACGACTCAAAGGGTGTCTGATATGACAGCTGGGTGCCTGTTGTGATAAAGGAGAGCTGTGGACTCAGATAAACTGCCTACTGATGTCTTCCATAGAGGGGTCTTCAATCTGTGATTCAGACTGTGTGTGGAAACCGCACGACTGCAGACTGACACAGAGGCAAAGGAATAGATGAAAGGAGACAAGTGTATGGCTCTTTTCCAAAACCATCGCCACATCCAATTCCCTGTTACTCCATTTCCCTTAACACCAGTTAAGGAAAGTGTCTAGTTGAAGTCATGAAGTCAGTCAAGAATAAGTAGAACCTGCATCTTCGCAGTGCGGTGGAATTGACTTGAATGTTTAAACATGGTAAAAAAAATGTTTTTGTGTTTGACCTAATTGACGGATCAATTATTTGATGAATATCAGCAAATACTTCGCTTTGTGTCAAACTCAGGCTCGGGGGCCAAATCTGGCCCGCGAGATCATATCAAATGTGTACTAGAATTGGCCCACCAGTATATAGCCCTTATACACAGGCAGAATTTGTAGTATTTGCGGTGTATGTGCTATGTTATAGCACATATGTTTTTGAAAAATGAAAAATTAACAGTATATAGCCCCTATATACAGACAGAATTTGTAGTATTTGCGGTGTATGCCCTATTTTATAGCGCATATGTTTTTGTATTTTGTTATTGGTGTGTGAAAAAAGGAAAGTTTGCATTCATACAGAAAAAATCTATATCACAGATCTGGAGAGAAGGGAAAAGATAGCACAGTAGCCGTCAAATATTGAGTTTGGCCCACTACTTTGTCCCAGTTTTTAAATTTGGCCCACTGTAAATTTGAGTTTGATACGCCTTTATAATTGCTTTATAATTGAAATGTTAAGAGGCCATTCGTGTAAAATCATTCAATAGATAGTGGACACAGTTTTGAGAACAATGAATATCAGAAGAGTTTCCACCGAAAATAGTAATTGTATGCATAAACGATGCAAGAAATCAAGATTTAAGAAAACAAATCCTTAACTTAACTCTTGACGTTTGAAGCTGACTTCAGTTGCAGTGGTAGTTAGTTCCACTTGAAGGGTTGAAGGCTGCTTCACCGTGTTTGCTTTGAACCCTTGGCTCCACTAACTGTCCTGAGTGTATAGATCTCGGAGCTCTGCTGGGCTCATATCCCATTATGATGATTTGTGATTTGTAGACCAGCAGCAGAACTTTAAAGTCTATTCTATAGCTACTCAGCTCCTCTTCACTGTATTCCCTTGACACAGTAACAGTAAAAATATTTCTGGTAAATCTCAACCATAACATTAATTGTATTCATATAAAACCAATACAATCTTCTTGGTGCCATAGGAGAATAACAGCATCTAAACATGTGTATAGTGCACGACACACACAGGAAGTCACATTCGGACTCAAAGTGCTCCTGTGAAAATTCAACACTTCATACGGTTGTGCTTCCATCAACTCTTGTTCTGTCACTGTCTGTTCTAAGTAACATGACATTTCAGTACTCCCATCAGAACGGTGTATGCTATGCTGCCGGGTGTGTGGAGCATTAACTGTGGGCGACGTGAACCGACTGCTGCAGCAGTCCTTGGCCCAGCCCATATGGTCTCGTTGGATGAGACACGTGATAATGCCCGGTCATTAGCCAGTACTGTTTTGCATCTCACGCCTCCGGTTTGTTTGGATCTGTATTTAGAGCCAGCATTCAAAGGACCCTTAAAAAAAAGAAAAAATCTGCTTTCATGTGTTAATGATTAATGTGTTAACAAGAAAATAACATGTCAACTTGCCCAGTACTAGGTGTAATTTATTATCATTTAACGCCGTATCAGAAAACAAATTTTTGTAACATCTAACGCTGCTCATGAAGTTGTGTCTACAACACTATGGTGACTGTGTTAAACAGCTTTCTGACAGTACTTAGATCCTGGTGTGGTTCATCTTCCCCTGGTCTCTCTTCTCCCCCCCTTTCCCCTCATTTGTCTCCCCTATGTTTTCTCCCTCGTTTTTCCCTTTCACTCTTGTCTGAGGCAGACTAAGTCATGGTGTGCTGGAGATATCCATCCCTGTTATAAGGGAGTTTACTTTAGCCAGTTTTTGCAGACTATGTGATTTATCCGGGTGTCTTGGTTAAGAAGTTTCTAGAAGAAGATAATATTTATTGTATACTGTATATTTTCCCTGTCTCTACGGTCTTTGGGGATAATTTTACTTCTGTCATATTCATGAAGTCCAACTATTAAAAGGTTAGGAATGGCTTGATGCGATAATCGGAGCGGTATCGATTGGTATCAATTGGTATTGGTCAAAATTTCTGGATGGAACATCGAAAAAACAAAAAACAACTTTAGCGCGTCCAATCCGATACCTTAGTCTAGATGCTCTGCCCGCCCTTGTGGGACATGCTGTAAACAGGGACACTATCACCTCAGTAATCGTGGCAGGATAAAAGAAGGTATCGGTTGATTGTAGTATCAGCAGATACTCCAAGTAGCAGTATCAGTATCGGACATGAAAACGTTGTATTGAGCCATCACCAATTACGACCAATCACGGGGCTTTGCTTCACTGACTTGCATGGTCGTTCCTAAGGTAACAGTCAAACCGTATGCTGTAAGTATGTGGAGCTCCTCTGCGTTTAGTTGTCAGTCAAAATTCCGAGCTTCCACTCATCACAGTGCTTCAGGCGCTGATTAGAAAAAGACTGCAACCTCCATTACAACACCAGCATCAGTGGAACAGCTCAGCAGCATCATCAATTCCGCCTCCGTCAGCCTGACAAAGTCGTAATAACACAAATGGCTTTGACTTTCAAATGCAGAATGAAGGCAAATCAGCAGTCAGCTCACATTTTCAGGCTTTCTCACAATGATACAGAAACACCAGACAAGGCGATGTTATGAATAATAAAACAGGCCTTTTATGGATACAGTAAATTTCCAAAGACATGCATTCAAACTTGTTTTTTGTTGAAAAATTGTTAATACAGCCGTTGATGCAGTAATCTAATGAGATATGATTTTTAAAACAAAATGTTTTTTTTGGGGTTTTTTTATTTTTATTTTTTTTGCATGGTAACCATAATAATAATCCGCTAAAAATAGAGAAAAAACTGAAATAGACTCTCGTTGTCTCAGCATTGGTATGTGCTTTGTCTCTCTTCTGGCACTTCCTCTGGACAAACTGATGGATCATTGATTTTTTTTTTTTTTTAACTGTTCTTTGATAGCAGTGGTCGAGGGCAGTATTCACTGAGGTTTTTGTAGTCTGTCCAAACAGAAACATTTCACTAAAGTCCTGTTCCTCTAACCTTCAGTTCACAAGCAGAGTCAAATGTGTTTGAGTCTAAAACGGCATAAAAGCTTTTTTGTGTGTGTGTGTGTGTGTGTGATTTAGAAGGAAGATGTAAGATCAGGTTATACGATATGAATTGATGCTGACTATCCAGATGCTTGTTTTATTCTATTACCATCCTTGTATCTGCCTAACTGTTTCTCTCTTTTTCTATCTCTCCATTCTTTAATTTTCCAGCACAAAACACCACATTTGTCTCAGTTAGTCTCAGAATAAACAACTTTATGGTGATGTGATATAAAACGTCTGCGTTTTTCCCTTTTCTGTTGAACAGTGAAACTAAACCATTTGAGGTAAAATGAACTAAGTGAAATTACGTTTGTTTAAATATGAACATTAGATTTTGCTTTTAATATTACATTATTAAAACAATACAAAGTGGCTTTTATTTTTAATAGACCAAAAAAAAAAAAACAAATAATGTAGCAAAGCTTTCAGAGGTACTGCAGGGAGTCGTAGACTTTTTGAAAATTAGGTTTGTCATTCATTTGATTTCGCAGTGCTTAACAGACAGTTAACACATTTCCAAACAACAGGACTAGGACATGTGATTAGGAGATCGTACTGTGATGGTGGTATCACATTGACACTGATGGCTTCCTAAACAGCACTATTCAATACACTTCTATTTTGGTAGCATAATAACATTGTGTGCCAAAAGGCTTGTCAGTGATAATCAGACTGTCTTGGTGAACTTAAGACGTTGCTGTCTTCCCTGTTGGCAGATCACATTAACAGTGAAGCTGCTACGGCCTGGTTACATTCACCACTGACTATATCTGGTTTCTTTAAATATCCTGAAATGGAGCAAAAATGTCTGTGACCTCCTTACAACAAGTATAATGGAAATGGAATCTGTCAAAAGGGCACAAATGTAAGTAAATAATCAAAACTCTTAAGTGCAGTGAGCAGAGGCTCTTTAGAGGAGGAGGAAAATATCCTCTGCTGTTTCCCTCCTTAGAATACATTGGACATGATGAACCATAAAACATCTGCTAGTAATAGATAGATAATCACTGATGCTAAATATAGACGGACCTTTGCTGCCAGTATTAGAGAGAAGTATCAGGGGAGCGAGTTATTTCAGGTAAGCCTGGTAAATGTGATTTCAGACAGAATTTTCCCAGACCAACACTTTTAGTTTAAGGTGCACAAAAGGCTGCAGCTGAGTCAAGTATCAGTGACTCAGTGGAAACATTGATCTGAACTCTGTTTTATGGTACACCCCCTGTGAACTAGATTGTTTCTGTTCAGATACAGTGTACCAGGGAGGGGAAAAAAAGAAAGAAAAATTTGCTTTCCCTCCTTCAGACAGTCTTTTCATCTACAGCATGACTTTTCACTGAAATATGTTTTACCGTCTTTCAATGAGATTTCAGAACTCGCCGTACAGATCTACTAACTCATGGCAATAAAACTGTAAAAAGAAAAAAGACGATCGCAGTGGTGTAAGAAACATGCGTACAAAAATGTAAACAGTGTGCATTGGAAAAATACATCAAAATACTTATTTATTCATCTTATGCTGTGCAATCTCCCGAGTCATGGGGGGCATAACAACAATCAGGATGGCTTATTATTATTATTATTATTTTTAATATTATTATCCATCCATCCATTTTCGTCCACTTATCCATTAGTGGGTTGCGGGGGCAGCAGTCTCCATGACTGCAACCAAATCACACTGCACCGCACCAGCCCCTCGTGAATAAAATGGCAACATAAAGTTGAGTTAGAAAGATAAGTTAGAAAATCCTCCCTTTTTTTCAGCTGCTCTATACGTGATTTCCTAAATAAGTGATCACTGTATAGCATGGCCCGAAGGCAGGAGGGATTTCTGGTGCTCAAGAAGAGCCAGTGGCCTGATAAGTCTTACTGCAAGATCAGTCATTCAAGATTCAAGGTGTTTCTTGTCATACAGACAGTGAGTGGTTTAACAGGATTATCAAAATGTTACCTGTTTTTTTTTTCTCCCTTGTATTTAGCAGAAAAATCAAAAAGAGCCTTTAGTTGTGGCCAATCATAGGTCTGACATCCAAGCTAATGTCCTATTAAATGGCGTGGCAAAATGTATGGTATATATCAATGACATTAATTCACTTCTGAATGCTGAATACTTGCCGTTGCTCCAATGCACAATCGATACAGATGCTTTTATTTTGAAAGTTTCCCTTAACCGACTTAGGGTTGGACCCTTCAGGTCAGAAGCCTGAGGTTCATCAGATCAGTCTCACTAGCGTAGGGCAGTAAGTAAGTCTGTGGAAGCTGACTAAAACAATAGATCATCTTGATTAATCACAAATAATAAAGATTTTTAAAAAAAACATGGCCATTAATAACGATTAATCACGATTAACCCACAGCTACCCTGTGATTAAGCAGCCTTAAATTACCATATGATAGACCTGGTAAATAAAGTCATATTTGTGTGTTGGGATGCAATTCAAGAGTTTGCTAAACCAGGGGTCCTCCGATTAAGATGGGGTTTCGTGGTTACATCACCATGTCAACGAAAATCGAGTTTTATGGCACCGTAGGAACGGGACTCCGACTTAGTCGAGGATTCCATGTATACACACGACAGAAGGAACAGGAACAATTTGGGTAGTTGAAACACAAGGTGGTACAGAAACAGTCAGTCAGGTTTGGTAAAGGGGGACACACTTCAGGGACAGAGGTTTAAAAGCAGACGGGACAAGAATGGGGGGGGGGCAGTTGAGGACAGCCATATGTGAGAGGCAGCTGATGTGTGAAGTATTATACTCAGCAGTCACCCTCTCTACACTCCGCTGTCTGTAAGGGCACCTTGCTTCCCCCAAGCCCCCTCCCCCAACAGTCCCGTAGACGAGCACTATCTCAGCCTCCTCATTTATAGCTTCTCATTAGTGAGAGTGGAGCAGTGGAGGAGGGGAGGCCTGTCCGTAACCCTGGCACTTCTGCTACAGAAAAGTAGAATGTTTCATTCTAATTTACACAATGTTTTATATTATGCTCCTTCCTTGACCTCAGCAGTAAACTCTCAGGGTCAAAAGGAAAACTTTTCTGTTTCTCCTACATCAATCAGCCCCCCTTTTATTCTGACCAAACATTTTTGAGGAACGTTGGGTTTTTGTCCTTCGTGTGACGTCCTTGCGATGTCTCTGTTTGAACACTGCCATTTACAGCCATCTGGGCAGACTTTCATCAATGTGCACTTGGTTTTCACATCTGCATAGATTAGTTTTTGGGTTTTTTTTTAAATCACTCCAGCAAATTGAAAATATTGGGTGTATCGGACAATTTTGAGGAAGAGACATTTATAGTTGGAAAGTCCTTGAACGTTTGTGCTAAGCTTGAAACTTCTGTAGCAATGCATAGATTTTATACTTTTGGAGGAATTCAGATCAAACGCTTAGCTAAGTACATTTTAGGAGGGTGGTATTAAAAGGTATATTTGTTTTTTTTTTGTTTGTTTTTTTTCATTTTGCATTAACATTCTTGCTTTTCTTTTACTTTTTCAATAGAATAACCCAGCTGTTATTTTCACATGTCCTCCATTTAAGTAAGTTTTATTGTTGTGACAATAACAACACTCAGTGGGTCACTGGAAAAAAAAAAAAAAACGCTTTATATAACTACACAAAAAATAAAAGCTCAAAGAGAGAGTACAACAGCGCAAAGAATGGCATTAAGGGGAAACAAGAGTGACAACATGACAATGGCAGCAAGGACGTTGAGGAAGAGACACCAGGGAAGGAAATGGAAGGAGAAATAGAGCAAAGACAAAGCGGAAAGAGAAAAGTCGTGGATGAGTGAGGGGCAGAAAAGCCCGGGGCTGGTGGAAAAAAGGAATGGAGTCAGCAGCAGATAATGGAGGCCTCCAGAAATGTAGCACCTGAGTGTCATTACACATTCTACAAAGGAGGTTAGGGACAAGGTTTGGATGTGAGTATGTGATGAGAAGAGTAGGTAAACTGGTAAGATTTGTTTTTTGTTTGTTTTTTTATAGATAGGTCTATAGATATAGATAGGGTGTCGAATTGGTGTGCAGACTTTTAAAACTTTTTATTTATATTGGAGGTGGCGGCTGTGAGTTCTTCGAAGACTGAGCAGATCAGAAGGACAGTTAAGTTGGGACAGTTTTGAAATAAATTTAGAGAGGTGAGGTAAGGATGGCTGGTAAAATAATAAAAATAAACATGATGCAAGATGACCCCAAAAAAAACCCCTCTTGCGACCCACCTGAGAGTCGCGAACTAGTCTTTGAGAAACAATGCCCTATACCAGGGGTACCAGGGGTTCTTAAACGTTTCCATGCCAAGACCCCCTCCCAAACAGTATTAGCTTTTGGCCAGGGACCCCCTTTTCAAACCCAAAGACATTGCTACATCAACATCAACTTTCAGAATATATTTTCTTACTTTTGTTCACTATTCAATAATTATTACATTATTATAGCATAAGAAAATTATTAACTAACATATTTTTAGCACTGTCAAAAACCTGTCCATTTTGCGCTGGCTAGCTTCATAATAGGCACAAACGGCCGGGTCAGACAGATTATGATGTCGCCATGCCAAAGTTGCAGTTGTTAAACAAGGTGCCTTCAGGTACCGTCAGAAACATGAAAATCCAATGATTACAACAGTTCTGTATTATTCAGGCCAAATGTTTTTTTTGTTTTTGTTTTTTTAATTTTTTTTTTTTTTTTAATTTAATCTTGCCTTTAATTTTCAGAGGTCAGACTAGTGGGCCCCACTTTGAAAACAAGCGGGCCAACCTACTACCTTTATACTGTAGGAAAATCTATTAGACTAATACACTGGTTAATACATTAAAGTTATGAAAAATATACCATAACACAATTTTGAAAAGTTAAAAAAAAAATCATTTTGATCATTTGCGTGTCCTTGAATTGCTGGTAGACAGAGCAAAATTAAAATGGAAATATATGCAAAATCTAACTGTTGACACAACGTGTAGTAACCTCCCGATACTAATTCTAAAGAATCTATGTCTCTTTATAAAAGTGTGTGTGTGTGTGTTTTGTGGACATTTTTGCACTCATTGTTCACAGCTAAAGTCAACTTGAAACACACCAACTCATTTTCCTCCGCAACCCACCAGGAGTCACATTGTGCCTACGGACATGGAGCCAGCATGAACCAGTGAGTTCTCCCGCCTGTGCAGATAATTCAGATCATAACACCTGAGATGTTGGATTTTCAGGGCAGCAGAACATTTAAACCAGTGTGTCCCTCATGTCATTTCCTGACCTTCAATGAGTAAAGTTCTGAAACATCACAGCTCCTCTGAAGGATGTACCTTTCAAAGCCCACACCACCTGTACTCAAATTAATGAGACTGCCTATTAGTATGGTAATTAATGTGGTTAGCAGTAGCCATGGGTATGTGGCTGATGATGTCTCTTTGTTCTGGGAGCTTTTCCTACCTCCAGGCTCTGTTATAAAACTCTTTATTTGACAGTAAAGGCTCATTTCAGAGGGTTTTTTTTGGGGTGGTAAATTAATCACCGGAATCATCGGCTTAACAGAGGCGGCACGTCGTTATGACAGGTTTAAAAATGTTTTGCCAGTTATTACGCAGAATTGGAAATATTTGTGTTCGTCAAAAAGAAAAAGTTAGCCCTTCACTGTTGTCCTTACTTTGTGTTCCTGTTTTTATGACAAAAAAAAAAAACAAATCCATTGGGGATTACTGTTTGCGGAAAAATTGGGAGAAAAAAAACAAACAATCGATATTCACTATTTGTATCCACAAGTTTTATCTTCCAGGGCTTTTCTCCAGAGTTGCACCGCAACATGTTGCGGTGCAATCTGGTGCAAAGGAAGTCCCAGATTGAATCCCGGCTGTAGATTTGTTTGGAGAATTTAAAGTATATTCCGATCTACAGCATCATTTCACATGCTCCTCCTTTGAGTTGTAGTTGATGCTTCAAACAGCTATCTCATCGTTTATGAGGATTCTGTTTATTCGCGAAGGTAATTTATGAACTGCTGGTGCCGCCGAATGATGCATCTAATCCTTTGTGTTTCATCATTTAGTTTATTGATCAATTATATGTCAGATGCATGAGATACTAAGAAGTCATATTATTGATTAGGGTGAGGCGCTGGCATTGAGACACCTCTCTGTGTCTAATGAAATGGGTGACTCGTGAAAACAGACCTCGTAAAACATCACGGCGGTACAAGAATACGATTGCATCTCAGTAACGTTGAGGTATTGACGTACCGTAAGGCACGACATTTACTGATTTTATTGTAAAAGCAGCTAGCACCTTGGACTTATTCGTGGATGTTGATTACATTTTTTTTAGCATAAATGAATTGATAAAATCGTTTCCACTCTGGGTAAAGATGACAACGAGGTGGTTGCACTCACTTTCGTGATAGCTGTTGTCTTGAATCAAGCAATTTCAAACAGAGGTTAATTAAACCCATGTGGAAACAGGAGGCGACTGTAACAAGTACGTAGGTTCACCTCTGACACCAAGCACAGACACTGATCTGGGACTTCACAATGCTTTATTATTAATAACAGAAGCCTTTCTGCTGCAGCTCGGCCCTTTCTGTGTCTGCAGCCCACTCTCTGCTCTGCACACTCGCTCCACAGTCTTTTATCTCTCTCCCTCTCCTTGGTGCTGGATCCTACTATTACCAGGAGACGCATCATTATTGGGCTCCACTACGTCAGCTGCTGCACCTGCAACACCACTCCTGTGCCCTCCAGCCTGCTGAGTGTTGACCACCACCTCAGCTTCGCAGCAACGTGTTCTGATTTTATTTATTTATTTTTTTTTAAGTAACTGTTTGTTTGTTGTTTGTTGAAGCTTGTTTCCAGTTTTAGATAACACTCTAATAAGGCATCAGTACTGTTGCCTGGTTAAGTCAGCCCTGTTAACTGCTGCACAGTTGACAGGCTAGGGCCGATGACTGTGTCGGCAACAGTCTGGCTACTGGAACTGTTCAGCCAGAGCTTGTTCCCTGGACATGGAGAGGAGTCCCAGGGACAGTGTTAATAAACCACATTTGATCTAAACTCCAAAATGAATTTGAAAAATAAAATAACACCCAATAACACCAAAAAGGTAGCAAATTGGGTAAATGGGGTACAGTTTTGAATACACTAACAAAATGCAGTATATCACTTTAGTGTCGTATATTTTACTTTTTGCCGATATCCAATATGCCGACATTTTCCATACACTTAATTTTACGATTTATTCCGATATAAACTGATAGCGATACAGGCAGGTAATATAACAGGCAATATTTCTTTGTTTATCTGAAACTTTTGTGTTGCTGTCACCAGCATTCTGCATACGATCTCCTAATTATTAAAATAGATTAAGAAAATGAGCTGCAATGCTGCCATCTAGTGACTTTCACCTTCATATACAGCCGTTTTTCCCCAAAGCTATTTTTAAGGGCACCCATCATTTGTTGAAACCCAGGCATTGTGTTATCAAGTTTTTCATTATTGGAGAAAAAAACATTAATGATATTACATAATTATGCTAATATAGGCTTATAATTAGCATTATATTATTAAAAATTAGCTTTTTTTGTCTCAGATACTTCTGATTTTAATTTTCTATTGTTTTTATTGAACAAAACACCCATTAACAGGGCCACTACCTGGAATTCTGGGACCCAAAATCTTATTGGTTAAAGAAACAATCTCATTGCCATTCATTTTAGGCGCCTCCCAGCGCTAAGGGCAGATTTCTTTTAACCTAGCAACCCGAGGCTGAAATATAAAAACCATGAGCATACTGGAGCGACTGGAAGCAGCGAAACTAAGAGAAAAGCTGAGAATGATAATGAATGAATAGAACAGAATTATCTGTATTTTTTTTAATAAATATTCATGATAAAGATATTTAAAAACAATCCACTGATTCTAAAACAGTTTAGGATTACCACTGTGATACCCTGTCTCGAGGCTTTATTTCACAAAAATGTTTAGTAAACTAATATTTTTTGGACCACTATCAGCCAGGGGGCCTTTGAATCCCAAAAATTGTGTTACACCTGTTTGATATTGCAAATGGCTCATAAGTCGTTTTTTTTTAAATAAAACGTTGAAAACATTGAACATTGAACATTGAAAAAGGCAAAGCATTGTGTTTGATTAAACTTTAAGTCTTGAAACATTTTAGCCTTTCAAACCTATATTTAAAAATTCAGCTTGACTGTGTTATAAAGAGTAATAGCTCGACACAGACAAGGCCTCTATATTTCCAGCTCATGGCCTGACACATGCAGTGAACAGTGACAGCTGTATTATTTTCTCCCAGGCTTCCTGTTTGCTGTTCTGCCACCATAAATGTTTTTGTGGAGCTCATGAATGTTTCCTCCGGTTCGATCGTCACCGTTCCTCACCCCCTGTCACTCAAGCCCCGCTCGTAAATGATTCATCTTGGATCTTTCACACCTGCAAATAATCACAGCCAATATCATTAACCTGCTTGACCCCCATGTTCCCTGTACAGCTCATTTTTCTCCTCTGCTAAGCTTGTTCTACTGCCGTTCATCACTCCAGCCTGACAACATCTCCAAACACCACGGGAGGATAACAGGATGTCTTATTGATCTCCTGTCAATGCCAGGAACAGACCAAGAAGAAAGTGATATAATGTGTACAGTTTGTTATTTTATGCCTTAAAAGTACATAATCCCCCCATGCACTAAATACTCCGAACTCCTTTATTGATTATTATTATTATGGTTCAGTCTGTATGATCTAATAGAGTTCTCTGGATTTATTATTTTCATGTCTTAATGGCCAATCATAGGGCAGTCACAGAGGGCAGATTACTTCTATTACTTCTTAGCCCACCCGTACAAATATGAGTGAATACTGAATTATCAAATAAAATGAGGCGAAATTAGCAAGAATAGCGAGACACTGGCTAGTTTAAGTAGTAAGTTTTAAGTAAGAAACGGAAACAACTGTAGACGCAGTGTTTGTTTGAGAGAGCACAATGTATAATTTATTCAATTTTAACCACCTTAGTCATTGTTGTGGTCAAGGGGGAGAGGCAGTCCCGGCACTCGACAATCCAGTTATTACCCCAGCAGGTCAAGTTACTCAATAGACTGGGTGCCTGTCCAGTACAGGGCCACCAATGGCGATAACTATGCACACTTACATTAAATGGACTGTAGGTATTACGGTCAATTTGGACAGTGCAAAAAAAAAAATATATATATATATATATATATATGTATATATATAAACATATATATACATATATATGTATATAAACACTTTGTATCTTCTAAAATAATGAATTAAAAACGAAAACACTTGTTCTTCAGATACTTCCTCAATTCATTATCAGTGAAATTCAGGTCTCAGCTCCTCCTACCAGGGCCAGTTCTCAGGTCAAAGGCTTTCATCTTTCTGATTCCCATGGATGACAACCAGTCTCTATGGAAACTGTTGCAATTACTTTAGGTTTTATTACTAACCTCAGCCACATTGCCTGCATCTGTGCACATGTCTCCCATGGCACACTTAAAATAATGACATCAATCTTAGTGGTGAGCCGGTTAAGTACTTAGCCAAGCCAACAGATGTAACCATTCAACCCCATTAAATAAAATATTGGTGAACATCTCTGCTGATATTATCAACAACTGTTGCTACGTTTCAAGAAGATGTTACTAAAGCTGTTCTGGAAAGCTGTTCACTCGCCAGTAATTGTGAAAAAGATGGATTTAAAACCGGGTACCAAAAACAAGAAAATAAAATTATATATATATATTGTCCTCGATTTTGTGTGTTGTACTTTAGAAAATAGATCTTTTTATAAAATTTTGTAAAAAAAAAAAAAAAAAAAAAAAGACCTGGTCTATACATTTAAACAGGGTTGGAAAATTATTATATATTTATTAATAAAGTCTTTTCTCATTCGCTCGTAAAACGCCATTTTTTAACCTTTTTGCCCGTCATTAGGGCTCACAAGCAAGACTAAATCATAGATGGCAATAAAGAATTCAACAGCACACTTTCCTTATGCTCTTTTTTGCTGGTCACTGTGACTAACACCATGTAAAAGAAAGTTTCATGTCCAACAGGTTCCGTTTTTTTTTTCTAAATATTTTGCAATATGGAATATGTAATTACATGTAAGTCCCGACTTACGACCAAAAGTTACAACACGAGGGGCCCTGTATTGACTTTGAACAAGTCTTTATGTAGAGCTGGCTCATGTTGTGGTAAGGTTTTACCACCCCGGATTCGTTGATCAAGAACTTTCACAAAGTATAAAGAAAAGACAAAAGTCGTTGCTCGAGTTCGCCTGTGCACAGGGAGGGACCAGCGGAGAGTCAGGGGGTCGACTGCTGAATCCTGCTCTTTCCACCAACTCAGGCTTGTTTTATTGACACACA
>NC_024311.1:2128242-2181873 GCF_000523025.1 Cynoglossus semilaevis
AGCAATACTTAAATTGTTGCTACGTGCCTCTCTTCTCCCCTTTTTTCTCTCCCATTTGCCGTCTCCCCGATTTTTCAGTATTTGCCAAGGCTAAATTTTATGATAGGTTGGGGTCTCCTGAAGATAGCTTCCTGTAAAAAAAGTTGTTTTTTTTTACATATTGGCAAAATGTCATGCGCTGTATATACAATAATGTAAGCATCCATCTGCATATCATTGCACAGTCAATACACTTTTACACACTGTGGGAAAGATTTCCTTTAAAAGCGGGTCAGACATCCGCCGTGCGTCAGAGCAGCCTCACTGAGGCCAAGGCAGTAAGTAAGTCTACGTCTGACAAGTTGACACAGTTGTCAAATGGATTGCTAAGGACTGTAGACTAATTAACATTGTTGAGGACGAGGGAAGTTTTGAAACTTCAAAGTCGCACAGTAACGACAATAATCCGCCAACTTGATGAAGTTCTACCTTTGCAGATTTTTCTATACATTTTTTTTTTTTTTCAAATTTTTCATCTTCCATTCTTTGGATTAGTCACAAATTAAAATAAGTGTGAATTACCTATCACCACCTACTGTTATTTGTCTTTCTGTTCTGGCAATTTACGAATAATAGTCCTATTTATGACAAAAGACGTAATTATTGTCTCTGTCGGTGGCTCTGCACAAACACATATACATATTTTTCAACACATGTACATATTTTCTGTGCATTTTTATACTTTAAATACTTGGAATTTAAGATTTATGAGCAGGGCTGATTAATGTTCAGACTTTAAACAAAAAGAACAACAGTCAGGTCCTTCAACTTTTACTCCCACAAAAAAAAAAAAAAAGAAAAAAAGAGAGTAATACATATTACTCATTCATTTTTTAATTTAATGAACGTTATTACTTCATTAATCAATGAATTCTACTCCATCAGTGATTTGATGTCATGGTGAACGATTGGTTAAAGGATCTGCCGATAAACTTTACGGGATTAATAGAGTAATTACAATAAGAAATTAAGACAAGAGTGAGAATAATAAACACTAATTAATAAATGAAAACACAATTATTTAAGTGCTGTGTCAGTGGGGTTTTTTTTCCAATTTTTTCATTATTTTCTTTCTTAAATAATTAAAGTATTTAACTAAAACAAAATCATACTACAAAGTTTCAACTCTTAAATAAAAGTGCATAACGTGCGGTAGCACTATCGTAAACCACAATATGGTATCAACGCTGATTATTTTTTAAGCTCAATTTTTCTTTCATACTCTCTGTGGGGAGAGAAACTTTGCAGTAGTGTTGAAAATCCAATTAGACGGACGAAATCAAATATTTGTGATCTGTTCCCGCAAATGACAATCAGCCAATTTCTCAGCGTGCTATGATTAATCATGCTAATTTACCGTTGGACAACACGCTGTGAATTATATGTGCATTTATTAAAAAAGTAAATTTATGGCTCTATTTGCTTTTTCTCTTCTTTGTCTTCCTGCTCTCCCCGCTGTGCGTGTCTCCCACACTGACACCAGTCTGCATAATGATCAAAAATTACCACATTGAATGGCGCAGGAGAGCTACGTGACATCATTTCCTGGACTGTTAGACCACGACCATGAAGTGCGAAGGGGGTGAGGGTCTGTGCCCGTTGTCATGGAATACCTAAAATCCATTTCATTCTGAAATGATCTGTATGTTGGTCCAGCTCTGGCACTCTGGTCCATGTTAATGACATTGAATCGTGCACTCAAAAGTTTCGGTCCCCTAGTAGCAGCAACGTGATGTAGCTGCACATGTCTTTTTTAACTCTGCCTTTGTGGTGTAAATACTCTTACTCTTAAATGTTTACCTTAAATAATGGATTTTAATGATTACTCATTGACATTTCGAATGCCCTTGTGGTAATTGTATTAGCGAAGTGAGGGAAGCGCCTAAATTCACTAATGAATCTAGTGATATTGGGTGCAGGGGGGGTCAAGCCAAAATGATAATTGGATGATAAAACTGATTCCCATTTCTGTTGTATTTGCTTCAGGCCTCGCGTGTCCTATTTAGTTTCTCAGTTTCTCCGACGACTCCATTCCCCTTCCTAGAAGCTGGCCGCCATCGGAGTGTGGAGGAGGTTATTCAACAATGGTGCACCTACAGACAAGTGGGAATAAGCCGGGCGGAACTCAGAGCTATTTTGGTTGAGCTCCTCAGTATCTAGGTCTAAGTGATTAAGACAGTGTCTTATGTTCAAAGTCCTCTCATTGAAGGTCTGCCTATATTATAATTTCATATTCTTTCACTGTCAGACGCATGGTTTTAAGTTATGATGCTATGTTTTTCATATACATCCCCCTCCCCCGGCCTGGGGGTGGAACTAAGCACCGATTTAAAATGCCCTGTTCCGTGTTGATACTGGTGTTTTGTTTGGAATAAATTTAATCCTTCAAATTGGGTCAAAACATATACCCAAAAATAGGTTAAAACATTAACGTCAATACAGTTAGGCAAAGGTTTCCAACCCACGGTCTGGGGACCAGTGCCAGTCCATAGGTCATTTGGTACCTGGCTGCAGTGAAAAAATGTTCCTCAGTTTTACTAATTTACTTCATTCATAGATAATCGGTTAATGTATCAAAATAATCAGCTCATTCAGACAGAAGATGTATTACTTATAAAATTATTTTTCAATGATGGCGCTGTGTTACTGGTCCACAGTAACGGCTGATACTGGCTGACCGGCCCTTGGTATAAAAATGGCCAGAACATTGTGTTATTTTGTGTGCTTAACTACCCTAACCATACACTACCCTAGACATCAACAGAAATCTGGCAAGTAATCAAATACCTATTTGACACAGTAATATACAAAAATATTGTTGAAAAATCATACAATATCATTTCCTGGATTTTTCTTTTTTTTTAGATTCTCTCTCTCACATTGGAACTGCACCTACAATGAAAATGTCAGACCCCTCCATGATTTCTAAGTGCAAACTGCAAAATCTCAGGGTGATCAAATACTTATTGACCTCACTGTATGTCATCAACCCTTGCATTAAGATAACTATGGAGTTAAGTTATGGAGCTAAGTTTTTCTATATGGGTCAAGAGTACTGATATGAATAAGATTGAGGATTAATAATTCTTATAGATGATTCTAATTTAACACTGCTGCTTAAATTTGGGTTTGGATCATAAACGCGCTATAAATATACTGCACATATAAACAGAACATTTTTTCTATCTACTCACCATAACAAGGTAGAAAGTATTATTTTCCACTAAAATACACTTTTTTTTCACCTGGTACCCAATGCATAGTGCAAATGCCACATTGACTCTCCTGGGCCCCAGCATCTAACCCAAATCTTTCTTTTAGCTTGAAAAATTGCTGGCTGTGGTAACCACAAGGGATAGAGAAGAGGGATGCCTCACCTGCCCACGGCTGCTGTGTTAGCTTACTTATTGTCAGTAACATCTCTCTTCATTTCAGCTGAATTTAATTTTTCCTGTCATACTGCCTTAGCCTTTACCCCTTCATCCCTTCCATACGAGCAACCTTTCTGCCCCTGACACGAGCCCACCGCGCAGCCAGTCAGATCCGGATCCAGGGCCCCCCCTTCCCTGCTGCAGTTAACACAACGAGGAGGTTTGTTTCAGAGGCCCAGTTGAGGCAACCAGCGGTGGAAAAAAGTCCGAAGGGGCCTGGTTGAATGGATGAGCTGTCAGGAAGCCATTTCTGTGATGTGAAAACCCAGACTTTATGGAGACACAGATGTTGATGATTTTGGTTCATGTCAACCACACATGGAAAGAAGGAAGGCTAAAAATGTAGGTGGCACTGGGGGGGCTCAGGGGCAAAAGTAAAGGGGTTGTTCAGGGAGTGTGGGATTTCACGTCTTCTATATGGGCTTCATCAACTGTAACGTGGACCTCATTACAACACCAAATCAAAACATGCGCACATTCCTCCCTGACTACTTTACTGAGTTTTAATTAGAATGGTCCTCGTACAAAAGTGCCGAAACACTTCATTGTTAATGCAATGTTCTCGATCATCTTGTGTCTACACTCATTTTAACACCTTTCATATTACAATCCTGTCTCTGGGTTGTTTGTTCCGAGTCGTACCACAGGGAGCACAGTAAGTGACGGAAGACTCCTGGGGAAGAAAGCACGAGAAGCAGAAGAGGAGAGGAGAAGAGGAGAGGAGGAAAGGAACACAGCAAAAAAAACGAGGAGACAAACAGGCATCCCAAGAGAGCTGGAACAGATGAGACAATGATGGTGTCTGATAGAAGGACGTGGCATAGAAACACAGAAAAGAATTAGTAGAAGGAAGGCAGGAGGTGGGAAATAAGGCACAAAACGGGCAGTTAGGGGCAAAATCCTGTGATTTCTGTTCTCTGCCCATAAACAAACCTTGTCAGACACTTTTCTCTGTGTGGGTGAGATGGTTATTTATGAAGTCAATATGTTTCGTTGCTGTATCTCACAAAATGTCTGCAGGTCTGCTTCACATATTAAAACCCATTCACACCAGCATCTGTCATTTCGATTAAATTGTGTCTTCATCTTGAACTTGGAAAATGACTTGGTCGTACAAGTTCTATTCTATTCACATTATATTCTGTTGTACAACTAATTCTTGCATCCTGAACTAGTTTAACATAAGAACCAATTCCCCCATGCTGGTCAAGAACAAACAAAAATGAAAGCTTTTAGCAGTACGACTACTGCTAAAAGAAAAACATATTAAAACAAAGGTAAATGCTTAAAAGTAAAACTCTCAAAACAACTGAGTGCCGCTTTGGCCCAGATGCAACGTCTCTGTCATTGGTGTGGAAGTTAGTTCTAACTTAGCTTAATTCTAATTCTAAGTTAATGACATAAGTTACGTAGTGTACATGTAGGGTACTGTACAGAATCAAGTGTCTATGTACGGGCAACTCTCTTGCCTCCCTTCATCCCACCTTGCCTCCTCCCTCCTTCCCTCCTCCTCCACACATGCTGCCATCGAGTTATGAGCTCGGTCCTGGAACGGATTACGCTCGTATCTCGAGGTTCCACCGTAAAGGTTTATTTTCATGCAGTTCAGAACCACGATGAATGGTACAACAACTGGTACTAGTCCAGGGACTAGTATGTTCAAAATTGGTTGGGTTTTTTTTTTTTTTTTTAATGTTTTTTGACTCTCACATTTGTGATTTGAATTTTGTGTGGTTTTTTAGGGAATAAGCTACAGAAGCACAAGCCAAAAAAATATATAATAATAATACGTAGAAGGTAAAAGTGTCCATCACAAATCCAAGGGGGGAGGGTCTGTGGACTGGGGAGAGAAAATTGGAAGCGGTGGAGTCGAGAGAAATGAAAGCAGGAAAACATTAGCTGAGAACTCATCACAATGCAACACAGCAGAGCAGCTCCCAGTGCTCACCACAGGAATCCCATCTTCAGGGCTCAAAGCAGGTAATAGGAATGGTGCAGCCATTAATGCAGGGGAAGGAAGAACATGACAAAATTCTGTCGCCTGCATTGAATTCCTAGCCTTCCTACTTTCCACCACTGATTCAGCAACAATTCGCAACTTAAAATAAAATACCCTCTAACCACAAAACCACGATATATATATAAGGAATAGGAACTTGGTCAGTAAAAAAAAAAAAATATATATATATATATATATATATATAATCACCAGAGCAGATGTTGGAGCTCAGTTTGCTAACTGAGTTGTGCATTTTACATTAGTCTTTGTTGCTAACAGTGGAAGCCGAAATTGTGAGAACCGAAGCACATTTTTCATTAACGCTCATTATAAAAGAGAGGCACGCTCTGTGAAAACAACACAGATTGTCTCTATTCTGTTCTCTGTGCTTCCTGTGCAGCTTTTATACCCGAAGCCTACAGCTCCGCCTGAATATAGAGAAAAGTTGAAATGACATTTACTCGTACAGAATTAAAATAACTTCAGTGACATGAGAGAGTGAAATTAATTTTTGGGAAACATACTGACGGGAACAGGTGTATAAGCATTTGCTTGCTAATCTTACAAGAAAAGTGGATTTGACTGGAGTATACTACTACTGACTACTGCCAGTGCTGCAACAGCTCATAACAATGTGCAATTCTTAGAATTGTGGTCAGTATCGCAGATCGCAATTGCAATTAATTTTCCTGCAGATAATGAACTATTAAGGACAGACAACCCCCTCCACCCCCATTTCCAAATGCAGAGACTCATCCACTTTTCACTTTAATATTTACATTATATTTGCACATAAACACAATGGACATGACAAAATTTGCACAATCCACATAATCGTATTATTATGCCGAATCGTGTTACTTTGTACTGTGCTGAATACTTTACTTTACTGTGTTATAATTTGTATATTGGAGTAAAAGTAAACCAGTTTACATTATATTTGCACATAAACACAACGGACATGACAAAATTTGCACTCCCCACATAGTTGCCTTATTATGCTGAATTGTGTTACTTTGTACTGTGCTGAATTGTGGTACATAATTTGTACATAGTCAAATAGTCACACAGTCAAAATTCCTTGTATGTTTCCATACTCGGATTCTAAAGCAGATTCTAATTCTGATTTATTAAATGCCTTCTTTTGTCAGTTGAGGAATTAAATGTTTGTACCTTGGGTCCACCATCGCTGATGGGCTGCTACGGTCACACGTTTGGGGCAACATCCGTCCACCCTTACGAAGCAGACCTGTCGAACAGCAGCGTGTCCTGGTCAACATACATACAAATGTTCATCTTACGTTACGTCCTTGGCGGGAATATTGCCACGAATGTGTCCCCGACTCAGCTGTTCTGGAGCTCACCGGCTCAAGTAACATGCTGACCATGCTGCGCAGCAGATGACTCAGTTGGTTTGGCCGTGTTTGCTGCGTGTGAGACGAGCACTACTACATGAAGAACTGGCACCAGCCACCCGCCACCCGTCCTGTTGGACGACCTCGTCTTTGTTACAAAGATGTCCTCAAGTGGGATCTGAAGTCGTCTGGTACTGACCGTGACAGCTGGCGGGGGGCTTGCCGAGGACTGAGACGCGGGGCATTCAGTCGCCATTCGGGGCAGAGGACTCACTGTCAGCGTCAACGCTGAAACCACTTCCAAATAATGTTTAGGAAATAAGTTTCAAACAGTGCTGTGTCTACAGTGTTCACATGTAATGTCATGGTAATCCCAAAAAGACTTTCTATGGGTGTTATGTATTTATTATCAAGTAATGTACATGTCATACATGTAACCCATACCTGGGGAGCAGAGGGCTCAACACACTACAGTCACGAAGGGTTGATTTCTAACCTGCAATCCCTTGATATTGAGCCTGATACTTCTGATTTATTAAAAACCGACTGTTCAATTCTCAGATGAATACTATGTATCTTCAAGGAACTTCAGTATCTACAAAGTATTTTAAATTGTTCGCTTAATTTATGCTCCCTTAACGAACTGTTCGGAGTAAATATTTTGTCAGGTACTAATTCGTAATTTCTTTCCCCCCAGAAGTCACCGACGATGTTGTTCCCAGTGCGCAGGTGAAAGCAGGTGATACATTTTCTTCCTTTGACCTCGTTTCATGTCACTGATTCTATAAATAATAGAAAACAAGGATGCAGACTTTTCTCTTTTCTTACTACGGTACATTATCTCAGGACGGTGTCAGGGCTGCAGCAGAGCCGAGGTGTCAGATACAGCGCAGGTCGGAACTTTGTGTGCTGTAGTTTTAGATAAAATAACTCAAGAATAAACTGCAAGCCTCTATCAGCAGCTGCGCATTTGTTGACTGAGTCTTGGGGGGGAAAAAAAACAAACAATGGCAGCAGTTTGACAGTTAGACAAGTCTCACCAACAGTTGTGTGTTTTTCATTGATAATTACATGGAAGCTCAATAATAACTGTTTATCACTACAGCTTCAGATTATTCAGCCAAAAGTCCTAAAAAATAAAAATAATAAAATATGTTTCAGATTATTCAGCCAAAAGTCCTAAAACATAATAAAATATGTCCCTGTTGCGTTTTACTTTTTTGAAAGAGAATACTTTTTGCATTTTATAATTGACAAAATGCATTTTCTAATTGATTTTTTTTACGATTTGCCGGCGTACTAAGCAATACGAAAAGTGAAAAATACTACCTTCAAACTGCTGAGGACAAATAAAAAAGGACCCCTTTACGCAACTCTCCCTTCTCCATGGCATATATTTAAAATGGAAACGATATTGTCCTGTATTGCAAGCAGTCCTTTACTCCCCTCTCTCCCCCCACAGACTTGTACACATACTCTCGTTCACCCTCTTTTCAAATGTCCTTTCTTCTGGCTTTTATCAAAAACGTGTATGTTGGTTGGAGCTGTTATGTCTTGTTTATTTTGTCAGAGTTGGTTTTCAGATGCAAATATCTTCTTTTCCCTAGGGAGCAGTTGACACATGAAGGCACATGTGCTGCTTCCAATGCATTTACTAATGTCACGACCCCCAGTGATGGAAAATGAGCAGGGACTGCCTTCTATATATACACTGTAATATACAAAATTGTGTCTTATATCAAAATGGGCCTGGTCCATGTACAAACACACTTTGTTATTTTGAAGGCCATACTAAGCAATATGTATGTATTCATGTTTTATTTAGGCAAGTAAAGGCTCTGAGTAGAGTTAACATGCCACTGCCCTTTATGCACATACATTATGATCACCAGTACCTGTAAACTGCATGATAATCCTACACATATATGCTTCAATATATGTATAAAAAAATAAAAAAAATACAAGTAAAATGGTTTTTAAAATTGTCTAGTCCTTAATTGACAGCCATTTAATTAATTAACATTTATTAAAAGCCTAACTGCCAATTTTTTTTTCTAGGGAAATTAAAAAGTTAAATATATAATTTGGTGAAGAACTTTAATCTTAGACATATCCTGTGAAGCACTTTTTCGCTTTCAATTTTCCTTTACGACAGTTTGTGTAGCAAGTGAATACTCAAAAATTCTAAACCTGTAAAAGTAAATCAAAGTAATGCCTGGAAAGGCTATCGCTAGATAAGCTAACTATAGTTTTGTTTTCTTGTTTGGTAAATGAAGGTAAAAACTACTCTGGAATTTTCAGTTTGTATATGTTTGAATGTAACCTAGCGTTAGGCCTCATCTAGAGCTGATAGCTAAAACATGGTGAATTTTCTATTTAAAAAAAGCCCACATTCAGACTAAACATGGGCTGTACACAGACTGCTAACTTAGCTTGCATCGTGATTCTTAATCCCCACAACTATCTTAAAAAAAACATACAAACAGACTGCTAACTTAGCTTGCATCGTGATTTTTAATCCCCACAACTATCTTAAAAAAACATGGCAGACTGGTGCAAAGGTTTTAGGCAGTTGTATGCAGTACAGTTACCTTTGTATATTCATGTATTATTTCACCTCAACACGATGTGACACACTGCCATCCATATCCCTTACATCTGCTGTGCTCTGCCCCTTTCTCCTTCCCCCACAGCTAACAATATTCCACGGCCGTGACTCTGGCAATAAAGGACAATCATAGCAGGACCAAACAGGATTTCACACAGACGCTGTTATTTGGCCACAACACCTTTTCAAAATAAATAGCAACAAGAAGCTCATTCTCTCAGGTAAATTCCTCGATCTGCTCTGCTCTCCAGTGACAGCGTTTCACTTTAGTCACGGACAGATTTTCATCTGATGCTTCCTCAGAGATTAGACAGGCAAGTGATTTTCTATGTCTTATGGTAATCAAGGGGTTGTTTTCAACACACTGTCTGTTCCCTGGCCATCTATGGAATTACAGACGTGTCTCTGCTTCCTAAGAAGAAGGGTCAGCAGTGTCAAATCCAGATAAAATTGCTGCTGCTTGCTTTTAATCCTAGGATCTCCAATCTCTACGAAAACATTTGAACAATAAATGGATTTAAACAGTAGGATTTAATCTTTGGTATTAAAGTATATGGTTTAAGCCACGAAAAGAAAGTTTCAACTGGAAAAATTCACATTTTTATCTTCTAACAATTGAAATAATATGAATTTATTTTTAATGTGCGTTCCTATTTAATATGTGATGAAGAGGATCCCACACCTCTTTGGTCAAAGGTCAACGTTGCTTAATGCTATAAGATAAGATGTGGGATCTTCTTATGTGGGATCTTGGTTCTTCCTTATCCCTCTCTAAATTGCTTTAAGCTAAGCTAAATTTAGCTTAAAAGCTAAAGCAGATTTAACACCTCAGAGTAAAGTTAGTAAAAGTTGATGTTTGAAGAGTTGAGGATACGTTTCAAGCTCTATTTAACCGTCGTTAAGTCAGAACCAGTTGGCTGCACAATACAGAGTTCTTCCAATCACAAGCTCATCCCTGTCGTGTTTTTACATGGTCACAGGGCCGTGCTTGTGATCGGGTGTTTGCCGGTTGGAATCTAAAGCTCAGCAGGCCTGTAGTGTTTAGTGAGTACCAAAATCTCAAGCACAGTAAGGTGCAGCCCTCTGCTTTGGCTTTACAGAGAGCACTTTTTATTAAGTGCACAAATATTTACAATGAGAAATTTTCCCTTTTCTTCATCTAACCAAAGATGTCTAACCTCGAGGGGGACAGCACACTCACACTTACAAAATTAAGCAAATAAATCAGAACGTCCTCAGACAGATGAAACCTTGCTCTCTCAGTCTCAGGTTTGTTTTCCAAGTAATGCAGACTTTGGTGCAGGGAACACGGTAAATACTCCTACTACACCTGTGGTTGATCATTTGAAATTCATTTTCAAAGATATCTGTACAAAACAATTTTTAAAATACATGATATTTTTATAATTATTAATGCAAAGAAGACACATAAAAACAATAATTTTGTGATTTTTGGTAATTTGTTTAACCCTTTTAAATAGGGTCAATGTATAGGAGTGTTTACTTAGCATCTGGTCTCCATATTTGGTTGAAATTCTTGTTTATTTCCTACTGTTTGTATCTGACTAAAATACAGTAAGATATGATTTCAGCAGATACTGCAAACGTCCCTTGGAATTACTGCTTTTATACAACTATAATCTATTTTTCTTTCCTGCTTCCAGGCAATACATGATAGTACTGGGCATTGAAACCAAATCATCATTCAACCTTATCAAATATAATTATAAAACTCTTTATTTTGCTGTAAAAAATAATTGAAAAAAATAATTCCTTTTCAACCTTAACCCATTACATTATCATACTCACAACTGTAAAGAAATCTCCATTCTCCGGAGCAGGTGCTCACATCACCAGCTTCCGATAGTTCATACAACCTAGTGGTTAAAGAATGCTTGGCAGACTTTCTATTGGAGGATTTGTTGAAATCAAATAAGTAAAAGTATTCCAAAAAATATTGGGTTAAACTCTGCGAAGATTCCAGGCGAACCCATCCTGTAGTCACTGGACATCCGGCTGTGCTTGAGGAGTGTGAGGCAGAGTTGGACCGCACTCAGCGGGTGTAATAAGGTGGTGCCATGTGGTAGTTATGTGCTTCCGTGCACATTCCTGAATGCATGAAATGAAGTCCTGCAGAAATAAGGCCTGACGATGCATTTCATGTGGAATTTCTCATAACATGTTGCTCCTCTGGTCATTCATCTACTCCAGCAGCGCCCATCTGTCAGCCCACTGTGTCTCCCCTCTCCACCCCCATCTCCCTTTGCTCCTTGTGCATTCCTTCTCAACTTGTCACCACGGATGGTCTCTTCCACTTCTTCATCCTCTCCGTCACTCCACTTATATGGTAAATAGAATATATTGTGTTGTCAGCCAGTACAAATCCAATACCATTCTGCGTTGTCAGCCAGTACAAATCCAATACCAGTCTGCAGAACCAATTTAATATATTTTTTTAGAAATTTTAAGTTATGCCAGGAAGTTAGGTCTTGCCCTTAAAATAAAAAAGCAGCCTATATATACATATATATATAGCATATGAAAAATGTCTCTTTGTTTCCAATCATGGAGGTAAATTAGGTTTTCTCTTGTGTGGGTTTTTCCAGTTTGATTGTTAATGTTGCTGAAGGAAACCCAGACAACACTGACTTTGACTGGAACCCGAGCAGTTAAGGCCATTTTATTAACCTCAGATTTTATTGCTAGCAGCAGACACATCATCAGTAAAGATAAGTGCTCCATGACCATAACCATATCAGCACGTCCAACAGTGGAGGTTTTTTACCCCAAACCATGGACTAGTTTTCTTTGTGTACAGTTTTCTACTGTCTGTGTGACAAGCTTCCTTTAGTCTTATCTTTACTAGCGGAACTTCTTTACCTTTTATTCAGGATTCAACAGACTGTTCCAGGTATTTTTTTGAAAAGTGCAGCCTGGGATTCTGTTTTTGTGAATAGACTCGCATCCCACTGTGTTGTCGCTGTGTTTGTGTTCATAAACTCCCTGCGAGGGCTTTGTCAAAAAACTTGTGCCTCCTGAAGGCTGTTTCTGAATAACCACAATTTTAATATCAGTCATTCCTAAAAGCTTTAGGGCTGTTACTATTTTTCTGGCCTGAAAGTTGTGTCTAGCACTTTGATGATAACTGTTTTTGACACATGATTTTCAGCTCGCATTAAACACCCCCATCAACGGACTCTTTTAGAGATTCAAAAGGAGAAAGACTAAGAGATAGAAAGACAGAGAGACAGAGAGGGAGAAAGAGAGTGTTTAAAAAAGTACCTGACCCAAAACTTACTATTACACGGTCTTGAAGAGTTAAAAATTACATTGTAACTGAGGTTTAATTGCTTATGCTAGTACTGCTACGAATGATAATAATACTATTGATATTTTTATCATTATTATTATTATTTTTAATGTCACAAAATCTAAAGTGTACTCTGTACAAATTTCTTAAGAAATAAAGTTCTAGTCCAGTTGTCTATTTCTTACTTCTTTGGAAAAAAAATGGCCTGGGTGACTCAGAACCTACACAGACATCATTCCCAGTGTCTCTGTTCACTGTTAGCTCCGAAATATTCCTCAGCCCACACCTGCCACTTCCTAACAATTTAAACTTTCCCTTCAACCAACGGTCACAGAATTCAATTTTGAACTCTCACTTCTTCCTAAGGGAAAGCCCACGTTGTGGTCTCTTAGGAATATAAACTGCCCCCTCCCCCACGTGGTCCAATGCCTCTGCCTTCTGGCTGCTGCCCAGAAGTTGGGTGAAACCCGTTTACAGATGGTCAACAATAGAGCTGCCTCAGTCAACCAGGAGTTCGAGCCCCTTTATTCAAATTCCCTCTGTCTGTTTTAATGCTGTAAACCCCAGCTGCCTGCTGAGACTTAAGATTTAAGAGCTCTGACTGTTGGAAGCTGTAACAAATGCCACACATAAAGTATTTGCAAAGGAAAGGAGTTAAAAAAAAAAAAAAAAACAAAGTTGCAAAGAACATTCTTTTCATAACAAGATTATTTTATTTGTTAACAAATTTAATAACAGAAGTGTACAATTAACAATCTGTCTAAATTCAGGTATACAGTCAAACATATCAAGCGTACTACAAAATCAAACTTAAAGCTGCAACTATTTCATGGTTACTCCTCAAACATAATAAATAAGATTGACCTATCATTGAAAAACAACTGAAGAAGGCTCATTGTTTGACTTTCAGTTTTAAAAAAGGAATTTCTTATTTAAAGACTTGCATTCTTCTTCTGACACATTTAAAGTCCTGCATCAGGGAAAATATGAATGAGAAAAAAATCAAATATACACAGACACCTCTCATTGGTTAAAACAACTAAACGCATCACACGGTTACTGTGTGATTGGTGGAAACCCCAGCTGTGCATTTCTGTATTTTTTTGAATTGTGTCCCCCCACCGTCGTCACAAGGACCCTTTTCGAACCCTCTGCATCTGTTTAAATTCTGTGGGGCCCCTCTGTGCAAGATTAATAGCATTGAGGAAGGACGTGATGCCGTTTGTGTGTGTGAGTGTGTGCGCTGTGAGTGAGCGAGTGTGTGTGAACAATAGAAACAATGCCAGCACACGTGCTCCATTATCACAGTGTAATTGAGACAAAAATCCTCTCCCCTGGGACTTTTCTCCCACTTCCCATCTGTCTTTGTTGTCTATGATTGGTCGGCAGCATGTGGTTCCAACAGTGTCTGAAGCGGTGTTAACGTCACTGATGTTTTGGTTTGAAAAAGTCCCAAGAATTCCTTTATACATAAAAAGAAAGTCTAAATAAACTTTATATAAAATAAATAATAGTACTTTTCATAGGAAACTTCACTGGGGTAAACTAATGTTGAAAAGGTTTATTAAATTAAATATAAATATTATAAACTACTTTGTTTTACATATATATGTTATATATTATTTATATATATGTTCACGCACCTAAGGTGTTGGGTCACTCATTTTGTAATTTATAAATTCCGCGCAAGTTTTAATTTTGAACTTCATTGTCACCCGTAGACCTGTAGAGACGTAAGCGTAACGCTACGTTCGTAATAACAACAGAGGAAGAAGGAAGTAGGTCAATGTGTGGCCAAAAAAACAAATATAGCGGTCATTGTGAGGAAATTAAATGATTAAGTGCACTAGGAGACGGTTATGTAACCAGAATTTGTGAAACGTCTTAACTTAAATGAAGTTGGATTGGTAATCTACCGCAACTCCGGTGAGTGTTTGAAACATGGCCGTCGGCTAACGAATCGCTCATGGCGAGGTATAGTTAAGTATTAGCTAAAATCCAGTTGCAGTATTTTGAATTTATATATGTTGTTTTATATTTATTTGTAAATAACGTGTTTATAATTTAATTAGTTTATACCGGAAGTATGTTACCGACCATAAAGTTAAAATGTGTTACTGTGTTATTTATAATAACGTGTTCTAACACGATGAGTTTAAATGTTGAGAAATGCATTTATAAATACAATTAAATGATAAGGAGTTCGTGGAGAGATTGTCTCGAATCACAAGTTATTAAAACTGAATGTAATATTTGCAGTTGCATTTAATGAAATGTTGTTTGTAATTAATAATTTTAATTTCAAATGAGTAATTTTTGTTGATTTGTGTTCTCCACAATATGTGCAGACAGTTTTTTTTGTGGATCCCATGATTGACCAGAAAAAGTCTTCAGTTTGATGGCAAGCCAGACCCCCAGATAACGCTTCAGCAATTCCTGCAAGTATATTGGCAAGCTACCACAGAACATTTCACACTGGAATCCCTTCAGAATATGCAAGAGTTCCAAATAAGTCATCGAACACACGCACACACTATGCCCAATAGGGTGATGTAAATTAGATTTGATTGATGACACTAAGAAATCTGATAATACAACAAGTATTGAGAAAGGAAATTGGGATTTGCACAATCAATCTCTACTCATTGTAGTTTATTTTCGTTTTTGGAAAGAACTTTTTTTTTTTAGTTACTGTAAATGAAATGTTTTGTTGTCGCTGCAATAAAACTGTCAGTTGTTTACATGTAATCTATTGTCTATTATTATTGTTGTTATTATTATTATTATTAATAATAATAATATTCTCTATTACTCCACAGAGCCTAGAATAAAACTAGCTTAATTTGGCATCCTTAACAGGCGCTACATCAAAACTAGCTTAATTTGGCATCCTTAACGCTACATACTCTGAATTTCCAAGTAGTAGTGCAAGTGTATATGGTGGTCTGTCTCTATATATGGCCCTGTCAAGGACTTCAAAACCATCCAAGGTATACCCTGCCCTGATTGATGGGATTGGCTACAGTTTTGCAATGAAGTTGTGAGATTTCACTATTGGTTTACTTTGTTGTATTTTCTTTGATTATCCCTGCCACCATTGTTATCTTGTACTCTTATTTATTTGTTTTCCAAGTTTTCAAGAACTTTTTTTTTTTCATTTATATCAGTTTAACTGACACAAAGTCCCAAGTAATATCAATCACGGAGCTTTACAATTCATATTTTTCCAAGCTAATATTACGGTTCTCATCCCAAAATGCAGAAGCAATAATGAGCTCAAGCATCAATCCTGCTTTCTGACACTTCACGCTTGAGGAGGGATTTTCATGTCAGGCAATAATCGCTAGTAAGTTTCAGCAGCGCAAGCTCTGGGCTTGAACCTACTCGAAAGCATAATGGAATCGACTTTTGCATAACTGGGGAAAATCACTCATTCTGTCTCCTGTGTGACAGGACTCAGTTATGGCTCCTGGGTAATATCACTTCCCTTATCTAAAGATATCAAATTTCTGTCTTTATTGGCAAAGACCCCAGCAAATCCAGATTAGTTTTGTTTTTCATGGTCAGACAGGGAATGAATAATGACGGCATATTTAACCAGCTCACGAAGTCAGTTAGGGTGAAAGTTTTAGGCTGTTTCCACCGACTTAATTTATTGTGTAACGCATTGCCAGGGTTAACTAAACAATCTGTAGTGACATCACAGTTCAGTACACTTTGAGGACAAAAAGAAAAGTTAAAAACAATGTAATTTTTGTCATCTGTTAACACACTCACGTGCTGTGTACAAAAGTCCTCACATTTCTAATCTGATACTGCCTCTCTCAGCTCCTTGGTCTGATGTGTACTTCTTTCCTGTTTAACATGGGGGCGGGGGGGTGAATTGCATTTGCATATGTTTTTGTATCTAAGGTCCTGTACCAAGGTGGCAGTTATCTAACTCATAAGATGCAAGACTGTCAGGAAGTCATACCATGTTCTTAGTTTGGTATAATGTTTATTGGAATGAACTTCTCTAACTGCCAGGATCCTCTATCTTTCCTGCACAGGGGGAATTTCATTTTTTGGACATGCCGGTCATGACATGTAGAGAGCAGCACTACAACTAGTGATTAAGACATTTAGAGCATTTACAAAGCTGTTTGCTGAATAGATTAGTGACTCCATTCAATTTTACTTTTTACTTGCCCATTTTGTTTTCCATTTCTTTTTGTGGTTGCAGTGCAGATAGATAGATAGATAGACAGACAGACAGACAGACAGAAGGCTTGCCATCATGGCACAATCTACTGCTGTGTATAAAATCTGCTGCACTAACTGTGAAAATACTTTTTCCACACTTGAAACACAGGAAAGGGTGATGATTGAGTGTGAGGTTGCAGCAACATAACACAGAAGGATGCTGTGAAGCTCCAAAGCTTGTGCACAGGAAACAAAATAAAAATACTGATCACAAAAAGAAAAAAAATGGTGTCAGAAAATCTTGTTGATTGGTGACACTCGGGGAAAAACAGACTTTAATGTGTGGTTACTGCGTAACTTTCCATACACACAGCAAATGTGTATGGAAAGTGGGCTAGTGTAATTAGATTAAGAGCTCATGCAGTCAGCTTTCAACTGAAAACAACAACCATAGAATTATCAAACAAAGGTGCACATTGGCGGGGGTGCACTCAGAGGATTATGGGTACTTAAGTGATGCAATAAACACAATCTTCGTATTTCATTAGGCTTCTTCTTAAAGAGAAATAATTGTGTAAAAAGTGTTAACTCTATTATCCAGACAGTTACTTAGAAGGAGGTCATGGAACAATATCAGTGATAATATGGGTTGACTGTTTTAAATTATCATAAAAAAACAATATTTTGCTTGACTCAACTGTTTCCTCAACAACAAGTAATCAAATTAAAAAAAATGTATGAAATTGTTTATAAACCATTGAAAAAATCCATACTACGAACGGTAGTCCTACACTCTAAGGCAGTGTTTCCCCACCATTTTTAAGCCAAAAATGTCCCAAAATGTGTATCTAATGAAATACAATGAGCATGTACGATCTCTAATTTACTCACAATTTACTTACTCACCATTTACCCCTGGCCCGTTTAGTTGAACACAGCCCTAATATACTCACAGGAATTGAAGAAACATATAAAGATATTCAACACCTATGATTCTCACTCTTATTTATTTTTATACCCATCTACTGCCAACTAGTGGAAGGTAGTGGAGTTTAATTTAATTTTTAATATGTGCACAAAAATATTATTTAATATTTAATATAAAAAATTTAATATAAAAATATAGGGAAAATATATACACATACAGTACATACATGAATGTATGTATGTTTACTGTCCACAAATATAGATTTATAAAGACAAAACCTAATCACAGTAATTCATTAGCATGGATTAGAAGTACAAATATTTTGTCACAGGGGAAAACGAGACAAATTTTCTGAGCACATACATTTCACTTAGGCAGACTGATGGAGATCTTAGAGATAAAAAACAGATCAAGGAAGACGTCTACAAGAACGGTCGCAATTCAACATCGCTAACAAAAGCCAGTTAAAGAGTGAAATATAATAAGCTGCTGATGGAGTATGGGCTAAAATGGGTGGTGTGCTGAGTTGTTTTACTCTGTTCTATATAAGGTTCCTCCTCGACTGCAGCTGCTGAGTAACAGCCTACACCTCACATTATCTGGGACCTAGACCTAGACCATCCACAGTTTAATTGTTGTCATTGCTGATAGTTGGTTTTTCAGCACATTAACTCTTGATATCACAGGGGAATAAGTCTGACCTTTGTGTGAGGCTGAAGTGCTTTCCTTCTCCACTGAGCTCTAATGTAGTGTAAAGCTGAAGCTAATCCATTTTACTTCTCCTGCTCTGACCTTCAGTTGAGTAACACAGCTAATAGAGAATAACTCTTCATATAAACCATTAGCTCGGGTCTTTGCCTCTTGTTGCTGCTATTGTTGGAGCCAGTGAGTCACCTGTTAAGGAATCAGCACTTTTACCCAGTCTACTGCCATCATGCTGTAGTCCAATCAGCTGTAGCCTCACACCCAACCCAACCAAGAGGTTTACTGAAAGCACAGCCTCTTTACAATAAAATGACCCAGATAATGTCTACTGCACAAAAACAGCAATCAAATCCATTAGGTACATTTAGTTTCTGCTGCTTAAAACTCTGGTGCTTCAGTTCTGAAAAGATGTGGTTGCTGTTGCAATTACACTCTCAGAAACCATGAAACAAAGCCAAAATATCAGAGTGGAATTTATATTTGTTGGATTAAAAAATGTATGGATTCATCTGTGTTTATGTGCCAACAAATGTTTTTTTATTAACAGCTATTTATAAGAGAGTGAATGTTTTAGTTTATTGATTGGAAAGTAGAGTTTTAATTTTTTTGAAACTATGACTATGTGGAATTTATATTTGTTGGATTAAAAAGTTTATGGATTTATGGAAAGTAGAGTTTTAATTTGTTTGAAACTATGACTACACTTTTTAATTGTAGTTGTGTTCCTACAGAGTGCAACCGCACTGTAGAATGACCAGAGGTTGGGACACAAGTCCGTGAGATTTAAATTCTGACCAGCCCTTGATTTGACTTGAGACATTATTGCTTGACTAACAAGAAGGTTTTTTTTCTTCTGTTTCAGTTTAAATATAAAAGACAAATTAGTATACTTGATATATAAATGCACACAACTTTAACTTGTGAATGTAGTTCTCAGATTGGAGGACTACTATGTCAGTTAGTTGAGTTTAAATTAGGGAAGCATCTTGTCAATCTTGTCTGTCTAACTTTATCACCAAACTAACCAATTTTGCTCATTTCTAATCCTGGTCACATCCAGTTAAGATCTCAGCGTTCGTCCAGTTCTCTCTACCTTTACCAGTCATTGTCCCTACAATTAAAGTCCCTGCTCTGACCTCTAAACTCAAGTCTGTCCTGTTCTCTCTCGGCCTCTGAACACATCATCTTCTCTTCCTCGACGATCGCAGAACGACAGTAGTCGAAATTTCCATCGGCACTCTGCCGACAAGGACTGCAATAATTAAGTCTACTGCTGACAAGCTGACTGACACGGTTTTCAAATGAATGGTTAGAGTCTGTTGACTGATTAAAAAGATTTAAGACAAGGGCTTCACAGAAGTTTGAAAAGTAACTCTTGACGTGTTCTACGAGCTACTGTCAGGATGCGCGGTAATGACTTATTCCCACCAACTCTATACAGTGCAGCAACATTTTTAGTTCGACTTTTTCAAATTATTCTTGACATTTCTCATATTTATAACTCCTTTCTCTGCATTAGTCACAAATAAAAACATGAACCTGATTAATATTGATCAATCTACAGCCACCCTGTGATATATAATATATAATTAAAAAATAATTAAAATTGTTTGACAGCCCTAGTATATATGTTTGAAACATACGGCTATACAACTTTAAACTTTTTGTTTTATGGAAAGCAACCGTGAGAATACCATTTGTTTAAATTATGTCTTCAAAAAGTTCTGCACTTCTTGGAATAATGCTCCCCAGTAGCTGCAGCTACTTTACTCGGTGCTTTCACTTTGCAAACAATTAGATTTACTAGACAGGTACACTGTGTGTTGTGCACACAACCCAAATGCACACAGTGTACTTTTACAGCATAAATCTAAATTATTTAAAAATGCGTTAGCATATTTACACTCAAAATACTAATTAACAATAGCAATAGTTAAAACCAGTACCAGTGTGACATAAGTCAGTTTCTGTCTGACTCTCTTCCTCTCTTCCATTTACTCATTTTCTTCTTTATTGTTTTAAGCAGCAGCAGTTTTATGTGCAGAGCTGTGCCTCTCTGTTTGCTTTGTAAGCTTTATTCAATGCAAAACCGTGCGCTAGCTGGTTTGACTATTTGGCCTACAGAAAACAAAGTGCAGCTGAACATAATTGGCTTTGTAAAATGCCTGTTCTGATAAACAGGGTTTTACTGACTAGAGTCATTATCAGTGTTTTGACTTGCATTGCAGTGTTTTAGTAATTCATTTGTGTATGTGTCACAAGACCTGAAAATGAGTGTAAAAGTGAATGTACATGAGCGGTAGGTATTAAATGAATTTACAGTGATTCTAATTGGGCCTTTATCACCTTACCTGCAATGAGAGGAAAAACACAATTCCTCGTTTGTGTGCTTGCCGAATCATATCAGGGCGCAAACACAACACTTTTCTCTGAGAGTATTTTGTTCAACATGTTTATTCCTAATTCTATGTTGACAGATTCACAGCTGGCAGTAAATATGTAAAGGTACAGTTTGTTGTCAGAGACAGTGTTAGCTGGTGTAACACCTCCAATGTGTTTGCACATTTCAAACTCATTTTCTCATTTGCAGATCCCTAATCATTATTTTGTGTGTGTGTGTGTGTCTGTTTTTTTAGCACTGAATCACAGAGGAATCACAGAGGAATAACGAGGATTATTTACATCCTGTTTTCCTTCTTGCATAATTCCATGCGCTGCAGTACAGAAACAAGTTGTGAATAACTGTCTAGCTTGTAAGATAAGTTGGTGAAATTCTTTAGCAGCATGTTTAGCTTGAGGTATAGTTGAAGTTTTGTTTTTCTTTGTGCTGACCCACTGATTTATATCCTGTTAATCCTAGGGCTTTAAAACCTTGAACCCTTTCAGGGACAAACACATTTTCCATTCATTCTTCCAAACCTCCCTCCTCAAGCTGCCACCGAGGATAAATGACATACATATTCCTCTCATCTTAATAATATCCTTTGCATGGCTTTTCCACTTCATCTCAACTCAGGATAATCCCTGAGCTTGCGTGTAATTATCTGTCCTCTGGGCTGATCTTGGTGCTCTTCACCTGCTCAGCCTCGTCACATTACCCCCTCAATTTTATCTACGACTCTCACGGCTTCTGCCAAGGGTCCTCTTAACTCACTCCATAACTTTCCCCAATGCTCCCCTGTCTTTGTTTCTCACTTCATCCTTGAAGAGTATGTTTAGCAGAGACAAAAAAAAAGTGCTTCATGACAAAGTTGTATTGTAGGTTTACACCTTCAGTATCTCTCAACATTTCTAATTAAAAAAATAATAATGCTGAATTATTATAAAGGGCCCACTGAGAAGAAGAAAAAAAATCTTTTTGCTACAAGTTATTTTTTCAATCTTGCCTTTCCTAGTGGCTGACAGTTAAGTTTGAACAGTTAATCATGTCTCTGTAGGTTCTGTTATCCAGGTCATTTTATCCTGAGAACTTATGTAGAGGACAACTGGACTGTCCAGGTTTCTTGAAGATGTCCCACCTCTCATCCAAGACTCTTCCTCAGTTGTTACCCACTGCTGGAAAATGCTGGCATTTAACCTCTCGAGTGGCCAAATGTCTGAAAGAGGTTTATTATAGGTGACCACACTCTGACATAATTGCAGGAAAGCTGTGATCACAAGGTGCAAATGGTTGTTTGAGACACCTGGGAGGTTGGACACACCTGGCTGTGTGGACCTTGGACTCTGTTTGTTTTGTTTGGTGAATGAAAGTTGAGGTTTCTGTGGAGAGAACTGAGGACAGTGTTGTAGGTGACCTTAAGTCACCTCCTTTTCCTCTTTTTTTAAATCATTTGTTATACTCTAGTCCACTTACAACCCTTGTTTTTGTGTTTAAAAGCTTGAGTTTTTTTTTTTTTTTCTGTATGAACAGGCACGTTTGTGTCTACATCCAGGATGTAATAAAACCAAAAAATCCTTGTTTAAAGTCAATGCCACAAACTGTTAATGAACCAATATTGTATTATAATGATCCTGGCAACTAGGTGTGATATTTACACTGTTGGAGTCAGTTCGGAATTACGTCAGCGTCTTGGGTGAAGTAGCAGGTCTGTTGTTGAACAATAACATCAAACATGTGTCCGTGTTTATTACAGTTTCCAGCAGACTAATGCATCACGGGGGTAAAAAAGGTGCGTCCTGTGGGACAACTCCAGGGGCAGAGGTGTTAATTATTCTACAGATCAGCCACGTCAGCGGAACACTCTTATTGCTTCTAATTGTCTCTTTGGGGGCATTCAGGTGCTCATTATGGGAGCACTTTGTGAGCCAGTGTTGACTGTTGTTTGGCTTGAGCATTTTAGAATTTTTTTTTTTTTCTAATGCTTCAATGTCTGTTTCATTTATTAGTGCAACTAATATTCTTCTTCTGTAGATCATACTGTATGCCTGCCTTACAGGATATGACTGTAAAAAAGAAAGAAAGAAAGAAAGAAAGTCTGTGGTAGAGCCAGTTTGACGTTCATCATACACAGGTAGTAAAAACTTTTTTTCCCCCTGAATTTCTTCTAGTGTTTGGAAAAGGTACGTAGACACTGAACATCACGCTGAGTTTGATGTTGGCCTCTCTGACCTCCACAACTGTGAGGTTGAATTTGGTGAGAGGTAATTTGAACCTCTCTGTTTGGTTCCACAAATTGGAGAGACAGAAGCTCAACAGCAGCTTTGGTCCTTATGTTGTGGACAGAGCTCTTCGACATACATGTGTGTTTTAGGAAGGCAAGTTTAAAAGAAGTTCATGGCAAACTTGTGCAGCTAAGTCAAGTGATTGGTCATGTGTAGGTTTCACGGAGCGAAAGACAACAGGTGGATGAGTTCAAATACCTCGGGTTGTTGAGATGGACAGGGTAGAGATGTGTAGGTTGCAGACTGAGGGATAAATGATCGAAAGGAAAGTTTCAAGACTATATTTTTGAAACTCCTTTATGTCAATAAGGCTGTACAGTGAGCAAGCACAAATCAGTGAGACTGGACAGATTGAATACTTTAAAGAACCGTCAAAACACCCATAAACAGACATTGTGGTGTGAGGGTTTTTTTTTTTTTATGATGATTTTGAAAGAAGCAATCAGGTCCGGAATATTGAAGTGTTTTTATTGGCCTCATCAGCATAACTTTGCAAACTGCTAGTTAGTTTCCCACTCACTCTGAGTGTAATTCTAAATGAGCCATACGATATACGCAAACTGCTAGTTAGTTTCCCACTCACTATGAGTGTAGTTCTAAATTAGCCATAAGATATACGTACGTATATATGTATATATTATCTAGCAGTCTCTTATTTAGTCATAATTGAATATATTTCTTTTCAAATTACAGTTTAAATGATATAGTCATTTAATCTAATCACTCGTTTTGTGGGTGTGAGAAAAACACGTCATGTACAAAGAGCAGATCATACAAACATGTAATTTTTTGTGTTATCATGCTTTGTTTCTCCTGTGTACACACCCACACTCTCTCCCCCTCTCCCCTTCCCCCCAATATTTGTCTCTTTTTTAGATGTAAATATGGGTTGAAATAAAAATATACATCTTTGTGCCTGTAATTTGTTCTTACTAGAACACCAGCTTTTAATAGTTGTCAGTGTTAAAGCTGCAGACAGGGTAAAAAAAAAACATTCATGCAGACTGGTTGTTCCGGTTTTAACCAATTACAAGTGTGGATCGTGTTTGACGTGTGACGACAACAATCTTCACTCTCTGCTAGTTTCTGTGTTCACTCCATTGCTCTTGCACACATTTCACGACACTTTTTCATACCTTTAACCAAGGCTATTTAAAACCAGGACCTAGCCTTTATCATAAATGCAGTGTTTGCTACATTTGACAAAGAAATATGACATACATTGTACATGACAGACCGCATCAATCCAGCTGTCAATTGCATTTAGTTAAACGTGTTGTATTCATGTAAAAGGAAATAGAAATGCCTAAAAGTGGCTGACAGAAACTGGATTTTGTTATTGCAATTTGTCTACAGCCAAACACTCTATCAATCGACTTGTCAAACATAATTATTCCGCTGCCATCATTTTCAGATTTTAACAAACTGCTCACAGTCTAAATTACTGACAGACTATTTTTCTGTTTCAGCAGCACTTGTTAGGCTGCTGGGTCTGGAATATTTTCCCCCTTGATGCATATCTGCAGCTTCAAAGATGTTCTTTTCAAACTACGCATTTGACAGAATCGTTTATTTAAATGTATGATTGCTCGGTTTATCCTGCAGTGGAATGAGTCTCATTGCTCAACCAGATAATAAATATGACAATAATGTAAAACCTAACTGTCAATAACCCCTTAGCTTTTAAAGCAAAGGTATGAATGGACAATAAATTGGAAGAAAAAAAAAAGAAGCACAGTAAAAGTTACTTTCATTAGTAAAGTTAATAGGAAGAAATATATCCTTAATAAAAAATACCATGAAATCCATAAATGCATGAGATATATTTTTGAAATATGGAGCTGGGATTTTATAATTAAGGACACTGTCCTCTGAGTAAGCATTCAGTTCACATGTATTTTGGTTTTTAAGTAAGTAAACTTTAACTGCAATAGTCCAAGTATAGCAAGAGAGTATAGGAGAAGAAGTAAGGTTTTTTTTTCTCCTTCCCAAATGCAGAAGACCTAAAAAAAACAGGAAAGGGCACAAAGAAATCCCAAAACACACAGACACAGGGTGAAACAAACAACAGCTTTTTTTGGTCACTGTTCTTCTCTGACAAACATGAAGAAAGAGGAGAGAGGAGATGTTCTACATTTTCAGCTATTTAAGGTGTTACCACAGGATGTCACTAAATCTCGCGTACAGTGTAGGCGAAGAGGTGTGTACAGGAAAGGTACAGGTAGAGTTGTTGCTTGGTGAATAATGATAAAGAATACAAAAGTAAAAGAGAGTGTGCAGTGTTGTTTATTTATTATGGTGTTTTGTGTTTGTTAGCATTAATCATATGGCTTCCTTTCCCTGGCCTCTGGGGGGCGCTAAGTAAACATTTGAAAGTCCTGTTTCATGATTCAGTGGAGCCTGGTTTTAGATAAATCTAGATCTGTAAACTGGGTCTACACTCCTTTCCACTAAAAACTAGTAAAAACTTTTGCGCATTAGCATACTTTATTGCACATTAGCTGTGTTACGGGATCTAGCCTTTAGCTTATTAGCAGCACTTTTTGGGTGTGCAGCCAAGTGTGCATGTTAACGCCAAACACATAATACACAATATGGAGTTTTATTTTTATTTTTTGCCAGATTACCCCTGTTCAACAGCCGCAGACTGCTGTTTTTTTGGCTTTTCGAATCTTGTGAGCTTCATTACTGCCTACTACAGAGTCTATTTTCTACTGGTAAAAATTTGATTTGTCGAAATTAGACAGCCTTGCTTCATATCATTGGATCCTGCAGCTATGTTTTTAAAAAGAATAAGACAAATGTCATGCCCACTTATATATGAGATTACTCATAATATGAGATTTCTGTTTAGAAACTGAGTGATGACTTGATCCACAACCTTTGGAGTCGGAGAATATATGTGCATCTCACAGTAAACAAGACACATTCTCCTGATATCCGGAGTCTATCATTGCTGTTAATTAACTCTGCATGAGTGCGGCACCAGTGAGTCATGCACTGCATGATCTTTTAACCAGAAGGGAGTCACTGACAAATATGAACACGAGACACAGAGGGATGATACTTTAAACAAGGTTTAATTTAGTGTTGGGTTGGTTGTAAAGCATCAAATTTAGTCAACCAGTAATATTTGTTCTCCTGTGTCACATTTTATATCTGCCCAATTGCCCAGTTTGCTTCTACGTTTATGGGTGACCCCATACTATGATTGTATCATTTATTGATTGTTTTTGTAAGGTGTTGCTTCTTTTTTTCCTCTGTCCAGTAAACCTTGGATGAATTTGTTTGTTCCCATTGACCTCATGGAGTTCCCTGATTGGTTAAATTGACTTGGGCAGCCACCTAGGAAATGACGCAGGAATGTTTTATCAATACGGCTACAATAGTCTTCTTCTGTGCTAGCTCCCTCAAACATCCTGGTATCCAATCTTCCAGGGCTAAATACCCAAATAGAGAGTAATTTTGATAAAACAATGCAGACAACATTTACCCTCAACTGACCCTTGACTTAGGTAAAATAAATAAATAAATGGCTCAGGATGTGGATGCCTCCATGGTATCCATCATCATGACACCCATCCCATTCCTCAGTCCATTTATCATACCTAAATACCTAGAATGAAATAATCTGAATGAGTAAGATTTGTTAGAGACTTCAGCTATGTAGTGCTACAGTTAAAAAACAAAGAGAGTAATAAATAAATGAGTGTTGGGCTTCACATCAAATGAGAAGCTGAGTGTAAACATTTAAATTAAATATTAATGTGTCATTGAGCAGTGTGCTTAATTATTTTGAAGATTACAGATTTGAATGAGTGCTTAGTGTATTTAATTCAATACACCATATTTTCCAGATTTTAAGTCAGTAAAAATGCATAATAAGTGTCATTTACGGGGGGAAATTTACATTACAAAATCAGAGACTAAAAACAGACATTTCATCTTGAAAGGCAAGTTATAATAATCACAATAGAATAAAGAACAGGCTGAATGTGTTTTTAATATAAGTCGCATCTGAATATAAGTCGCAAACACAAAGCCAAAGGATGAAAAAAAAGTGCGACTTATAGTCCAGAAAATTCTGTACCAGAAATTGAATAAAGTCACTAATGTGTCTAAGGTCTAAGGTCTTAAGTGATTCAAGTCAAGTCACAGGTTATGTCAAGTCAAGTGCAAGCCTACTTGAGACATTTAGGGAGAGCTCTGAAATATTGTCCGGTAACAGTGTCACAGGTTACAGAGTTTGGCTTTTCTGTACAGTCAGGTTCCTGAAATACTACCACAGTGGAACCTCGAGATACGAGCGTCTCGACATACAAGTATTTCAAGATTTGAGCAAGCCCCCGAGTAATTTTTTGCTTCAAGATACGAGTAAATGTTTGAGATACGAGCACACAGCCCACGCCACTTCACTCGTTCACTTCACATGTTCGTCGACTTCTGTAAGCATCGCTTACCGCACGTAGCGTTATCTAAGTGATTTTCTCTCTGTTTTGTGCATTATTCTTCATAATAGTGATGGGTCCTAAGAAAGTGAGTGGTACGGATGGAAGTGAGTCAATAAGTATGAGCGTGGTACATCCACAATATGTACCATCTAAAAGTAAAAAAAAAAAACTTAAATTAATTCTAAGTTTATGTAAGTTACGTAGTGTACGTGTAAGGTATGGTATGGAATAAAGTGTCTACGTGCAGGCCAAGTCACATTTTATTTTATATCACAGGAATCCTTGTACACTATAATTTTTTTATGTCTGTATGTCTCTATGTCTCTATTGTTATTAGCACTAATAAGGGAGTTTTTTTAGAGAGCTGGAACGGATTTTTTTTTTTCTGTTATTTCCTATGTGAAAAAATGATTCGAGATTCGAGGTGCCAATGTACTTAAACACTACATCTTTAGACTGTTACGTATGTTAAGTTAGTTAGTTGCCTCTTGAATTTCTCTTCACTCAAATGGCGCGGCCACTATATTGTATGTGTTTCGGTTGTGAGACAGAAGAGAACGTACACGGATGTGCGGTGACGTGTGTGAGAGTGACAAGGGCCTATGTTGTTCGCTAATGTCACTGAATTTAGAGCTAGTTCAGCGACTGTCCCCCATCCCGTTCCCCTGCCAATAAAAAAGAGCTCCATTGAAATTTGATCCCTGGATGCATGCATCATAATTCTGACTAATTTATCCAAACAGAATCTGTAATTAAATTCTTTAATATTCAGTAAAACACACAGGATCAAACAAAACAGCAATAACTTTAAAAAAATGTAGTTTTCCTTTAATTAAAAAAAAAATCCTCTGCCAACATTTTGCAATTCACAAGAAAAAGGCAATCAAAGGAAGGAAATGTCAGAAAGAATTATCCCTAACATTAAGCTTTTTAGAATCTTGAGCTGAACATCACAGTTCTAAGGTAACTGTTTTATTTTACTAAATATTTTTCAAAAAGGTAACTGTTTTATTTTACTAAATATCTTTCAAAAAAAGAAAAACTGTAAAAGGTCAACATTTGCAATGTTTTTTCCTAAATAATAATATAATACCACCATTTCACATATATTCTCCCATCTACTGGCTCTCTGCGAAAAGGTCCATTCTTTCCTCAGCACATCTGGCAGAGAAGAAAAGAAAGGAAAATGCCACTTGGCACCTCTTTTCCTGTCACACCCACTGAAACATCACTCATCTGTCTGCTCAGAAAATAGGCTGTCAGAATGAGAAAGCCACTTGTCTTCATATCATATTTATGTGAGACTTGTGTCTGCTTCCAATCTCACATAGACCCAACATCGTTCACCTTCAGATTCCACTCTGGGAAATTCATGTGTTTCGTTTATGTTTTGGCAAATTGCTGCTGCACTTTACATCTTCATCTTTTAGTCATCCTGCCATGGATGGTTCAACTCAGTCACTGGCAGCTTTACTTATCATATGGATCAGTGATGGTGTATACATTGCGCCTCACAGATGACTATGAATATTAAATGTTGTGGTATTGTATTGTTTTGGATCCTGAAAATCTCAAGTAATCTTCTCTTAGGATTTTCACATTGGCCGTTATATTTGCACAGTATGGCTTGTGCTCCCAGGCCTGGGCTATTTTCCAGATGGCTGCGACTTACTTCATACCAGGCGTCTTGACAGATTAAATAAACAGTGAGTGGACTGACAAGAAATTGCAGAAAAACAGTCCAAACTGTGATAAACTATTTTTTACTAAGACTATTGAATGTCGCTAAAGCAGTAAAAATAACTTGAGATGGTTAATACTGATGTGAGATTTCTTTTAGAATATAAAAACACTTTATACCATTTACCTTCTTGCAGCAACACACTATATTTGTAACAGACTCAATAAAAACTAGCAGGGATTTTTTTTTCCCCAGGTGGAAGTGTTGGTAACAATGAGCCACATTGGCCAACGGTTAAAATCTGACAGCAGCTGATGGTGTAACAGATGTGCCACAGCTTTTCTCACTGTTTATAGTTCAGTACTGTATAATAGCCGCGTTCCTGTATCACCAGACTGCAGTTTCAGAAACACTTGTCAGGTTTATCATTTGTGACAAGTTCCTCACCTGACAGTCACCATGTTTCTCTTGCCATATTGTCTCCATCATAACAGTTGGCTTCCCCAAATGGGTGGGAGTTAAAGTTGTACTAGAACATTGTCACATTTACACACATTTAGTTCCTGTATCATGAGTGACGTTTGACAAGTGAGGACTGGAAACGAGCAGGCAAAATAAGTGTGGCGGTATTCAAATATACAAATATATATTTTTGTTTTATTTGTGAATTTTACCAATGATTATGTTTAAATATGTAACATCAGGAAATCGATTTATGTTTTTTAACAACTTTCACTTCACTTCACTCGAAATCATAGTTGACCTTTAAGGTCATTGTTCATATACAGACAGAATCTCCACCTTTAAGGTCATTGTTCATATACAGATGTCATTGTTCATATATGTGATTTTATACCTCAACCCAGTGTTTCCCAATTATATGCATCCCCATTTTGACATCACAAATTTCTGACATCCCCACAGACTAGCTGTCACTTATGCAGTCACGTGATCACGGCTGTCAATCAAAATGTGCCAACTCCAATATTTTCTATATCCTAGATTTGATTTGAATTGATTTTTAATTTACGAATGTGAAAGAATACAGCCCCACATTAGCAAGTAGTTGAAAAATATTTTTTTCTGTCAATTACTTCGGTGCTTCCTGGGGTCGTGACCCCATGTTGGCATACACTGCCTCAAGTGGTCTCCACCATTAAGTCACCATTAACTGAAAGAGAGTAGCTATTTATTTTTTATTATTACTGTCATTAATATTTTTGTCCTGCTCAAAAGAAGCCATTAAGATGTCTAAGAGCTGCATTTCCGTCTTCATCTGTACAGCTCATTAGCCCCGACAGAGCAGGAAAAAGCAGTCACAGTTTAACCACTGAGAGACAAGAAATACAGATATAATGAGAAATCATATTACTGTGGAAGAGTCATGAAAAACGACTGCAACCGCAGATGGTGCAACCAAAGGAACATGCTGTTTGTTTGTGAGACAGCAAATGACCGGGCCACAGGAGAGTAAATGTGTCACCAACATGCTTTGTTTCTCATCCCTTAATACACTGCACCGAGGAAACACACACACACACACACACACACACACACATCGTGCATACATCCGCCACATCTCATTTGCCTAGAAGCTGTCTCCATCAAAGACGCTTAGCTCAGCATGACACGGTTCTCGGTGTCAAAACTGTATAAAGGCGTCGCTACAGCTCAAATGTTGAAGTGAGGAGTGGGCAGGGCCGCTGTCCTATAGAAGCAGCTGAAATCCACATCAGTGTGTGTCGGTGTTCAAGTCAGGAACTTTAATGAATGCTGTGATATATAGGTAGCTTTGACAAACACATTGGAGTCAGTTTTAATGGCTGTGAATTTTTCTTATCTTGATTTACTGTTGCAACATTAATGGACTGGACCCGGTTACCTCACCTTGAACACAACTGAGAACAAACAGACATTTTTGTTTGCCAGCCTGACGCCAGTCGTGAATAGTGATTATTGTTGTCGATGCACCACGCTTCTGTATCATGAAGCGAAAAATGAAGTGCTTGTCATCGTGACACAGCACACCACTGCACTACAACAAAATGTGACCTCTTTGTTTAACCCATGACCATAGTGATCAGGACTCATCTGGAAAGAGACTATTTTTTTAAATTTTAAGAGCCGTGTTACCTTCTCCAGTTGGGATCAATGTTGGTTGCATGAAAAACCTTCACAGTCAACCCACCTGTCTAATCGGATTAAACTACAAATTGGGAAACTTTACTTCAATTAAGCCATTAAATAAAGTAAACAAGTCATTTATAAGAGGGAAGACAGAGTTTTTGCAGAGAGAGAAAAAATGTTGTCTTTTGTTATTTTAGAGAATTTTTTTTTTTGAGAAACAGACATAACATTTTGTGACAGTAGTTGCAGCAGCTGTTTTCACATGCCGCCACTAGGGAGGTAGTTTACCCAGTGATCAAACATTTATTACAACTCCCCTTTTCTTCTTCAATGATTTAACACAAATTTGAGACAGTCAGTGGCTCATTCTCAGCAACATTTTAAGTAAATAGAAAACAAAAACAGACACCGCTGTCAGCTGCAGCATGTGCTTACTTGCAGCCAGGCTTCTAGAGAAAGGACTGAAAACACACACTTAAATGAAACTCTCCAAGTCATTAAAAAATTCCCTTAAACTACCCACAGAGCAAAAAACTAAAGCAGAACGATTTTGTTTTTGAACATTTTAGGTTAGATTTTTTTCTAGCACTCTTTTTTCTATTTAGTACAATAATCCAAATAAATGATACTGGTTTATTTTGTGTTTTGTTCCTTTTTCTATCCCTTTAAAGACATATATTCACATGATTTTATTTAATAAATTAATACCAGAAAGAAAAAATATTAGGGTCAGGTCAGGAAGCACGGGAGCTACGGATACGTCGTCACATGATATTATTCATGGAAGACAGCTTTGTTTACATTCGCCGATTGTATGCGATGCATTGGATTGTGCTACATTCACATACTTTTGTTTGGGTTTGGTTTTTTTTGGGAACCCTTCATTATGGCTCCAAAGTGTAGGTACCGTAACACTCACTCATTTTATGTCTTATATTAGCTTCAACTTGCAGCGAAAATGGAATAAGGTCAAGTTGTAGGACATCCCGTGTATTTATTAGTTGCAAAAAAATAATAAAACACTAAAAAATTAGTACTTTGTTTATTGGTATTTTTAAGTTATAAGTTATAATAGATATAAAACATTAAAAAAATGTAGGACTAGTGAAGTAAAACACATACACTTTAATCCTTCTGGATTAGCCACAGATGTACTGTTACAGCAAAACCCTTTCTCTTTTTCACAAAGTCTCTCAATATCGCTCAGTAAACCAGTCGTCTTGAGAACTCAGGCCGCTGCCGGTGCTGTTGCTGCTGGTGCTGCTGCCTGCCATGTCTAGACTTAACACCACTGTGACACGGACGAGAGCACAGTGGGATCGAGACAAGCTGAAGCAGAAAGGCAGACAGAGGCCAGGAGACAGAGATTAGAAAGAGGACGGCAAAGACAGATGCAGTCACGGGGGGTAATCCTGTCGTTGAGTGAGCGATCATGTCCACTCACCCAGCTGTGGCGCCTTGAGGGGCCACAGGGCTTGGTGGAAGTCTGATGAGGCATCACTGCACAGTGCAGCAGGAGAGATCTCTCACATCGCTGTTCCCATCTGCACACACAACATTCAGGTAGGAGGAGAAGGGGGAACAAGTAGACGGGACGGTTTAAAGAGGTGATCGTTTGAGGTAGGAGGTTAAGTTTGATAGAAGGTTTTTTTTGTTGTTGTGTTGACTAAATGAGTCTAGGCTTTAATTATTGAACACCACAGAGTACATCTGTAAGAGGTATTTTTAAGGAAATAATTGTTGACCGGTGGAGGTTCCTTCAGATGGGTTGTCAATAAAAGGTCAAGGTTATCTCACAGACAGGCACAATATGTCCTTGTTTTCATTGTCCAAAGTAAAGTCTGCCTCTCAGAAATCCCCTCAAGGAGGTTTTGCCTGTTGGCTTTTGACATCAAATATCTTCTCATCTATTACTTTTGGGTATGGCTGAGCTCTGTCAGTTTGAGAAGAATAAATTAAAGATACATATTGTTGACAATGAATGGCTTAATTAATGTGAAGCTATCTGCAACATGGACATGAGTGGTTGTCAAAGAGGAACGAGTCAACCTTCAATAGTCCACACCACAGGCACTTTATTACATGCTAAAGAACCATAAGTCAAGGGTAAGGCATTTTTGCCAAGTACTCAAGTCTAAGTCAAGTACCCAGTCTGTGATCAGTAACACAGTAGTTTATGGCTTTGCACCCAAATTAGTCAGTTTGGGTTCGAACTCCTCACCTCGTGGTGGATGAGATGATGTGCATTAGTTGAGGAACAAGAGCACGTTACTTTGCAGTGTACAAGTCAACGTGTTGTTGTTTGTTTGTTTTTTTGCAGTGTTGAGACTACTAGGTAAAGCAGCGTGTGGTTATTTCTGTCAGGGACCCTACCCCTGACCTGGAAATGACATGTGATGCGAGGAGAGGAAGGGTGTGGTGGTGGGGGGGGGGGGGGGGGGTAATTCTCCCACTGTGCCACCTAACCTAGTTTTAATTGCAGTGGAGAGTGCAGGCTTTTTGGGGATAGGTGTTTGGAAGTTACTGGCCGGTAAGGTTGTCCAGCACTCCTTGTTCTCCTTTGTGGTGCACTTGGAACTTGAAGGGCTGCCCATTTAGCCCCATGGTAGCCAGAAGATGTTCAATGTTTTTGGTGTTTTGTTTTTGCACTGTGGGACACGTCATTTGCTTCTTGCAAACAGCTATTACAACATGACCCAGGCATCGTCGGCAAAGATTGAGTGACGATGTCCAGTGCTTTCCTTCCAGGGCCACAGTGACTCTTACTACCATCTCCACCTCCGACCAACTGTTGAAAATGCCAGTTGTCCGCACCTGAACGAGTTACATCATGGGCAACCCGTCCTCCATCATCGTAAGCCTTGAGGTAGAGCATTGGGAGGTGGGTAGTGATCTGGTGGACTTGTTACACCACAAGATGCTCTGATTGAAGCTACTTCCGTCTGTGGCTCCCAGATACTCTAGATAAGTGAAAGTGAACTACTTGTCATTGTGACGCAGCACACCACTGCACACACAATGAAATGTGACCTCTGTCTTTAACTCATCCCCAAAGTGAGCAGGGGGCAGCTTAAGCGCCCGGGGAGCACAGTGTGGGGATGGTGCCATGCTTGTGCATCTCAGTGGTAACATGGCAGCTCCACACCCACCGAGCCACCACTTCCCCTAGATAGATAGAACTTTATTAATCCCACGGGAAATTAAGGAAATATTATTCCCTGACCGGGAATTGAACCCAGGCCAGGTGCTCTCTGTGCAGCAATTAACCCGGCTTTCAATCCATGTCTTCTTGTTTTGTGCTGGTTGCCTTCTATGGAGTGCAGGTGTGTGATTGGCTACTTAATTTCACCGAGCAAGGTTGCCATCATGGACTGTTTTTACATCTGTCCTATGGCAAGCCATACTGTGGAGGAGAAAGGAAATGAGACGAGTAATCTCATAAAAGTAACACCTTTATGGCCTACATGGCATAAGGCATAGAGGTAATGCAGAACAATGCGCTACCGGTTCTGGTTCTCTTTGGAAAACTGCAAAGGAGGTAGTATAAATGAGCACCACCATTTATCACTTTGCGAGGGTCACTGTGAAGTCGACACTGTGATGTAAAACAACAGCATTATGATCAAAACACACTGTTATTATTAAAACTCAGTACAGGGGTCAGTGAATAAAAATTGTACCTTAGGCAGAAAAAAAAAAAGAAAACCATTCAAATAATTCTTATGCAGTGTGTTTTTTCTGTGTGACCATTCAAATAATTCTTATGCAGTGTGTGTGGAAAACTCCATTAAGCCCTAGGTAGGAGTGAGGAGGATGGATGGAGGATGGAAAAGGGAATAAAGATCAGAATGTATTTTGGATGGAGTGGGGGACACAAATAAAAGGCTGTCCCTTTAAAGATGGTGAAATATACATTAAATTATAATAGAATAATTTAAGGGGGCAAACTGTGACATAATGTGTATTTAAATAAAGAAACAAAGAGAATTTGAAATACTGTTAGAATGCTTAAGTGATGGTGACGAGCAAAAGCGAAACGAGACGAAAGTAAGAGCTGGTCTTATAGACATCACTGATGGGATCTACTCCCTTGGGCTTGGCACCAGTGTTTGCTACCCCAGAGCGAGGCTTTGGAAGTTTAAGCAGCTTTGCTCACCGTTTGTCTAGGATAACTATAAGGCTATACTCAAAACTGTGTATTTACAAAGAGGAAAAAAAGGGAAGAGGGTTGTCTGATGGCCCAGCAGTGGTAGACCTCTGAGGCCAATCAAAGCCATCTCTGTTGACCTAAACAGTATCCGAATCAGTCCAAGTATATTTATCGTGCACATTTATAAAATTCTGTTCGTAAAGTTTTTATCCAATCATATTTTACCGGTTATCATCGGTTGCCAGGGTGAAAGAAATCTGCCCTAAGGCCTTTAGAATCAGCAATGCGGGCGGCTACAGCCTAAAATGAATGGCAGTGATTGTATCTTTAACCAATCACATTGATTTGGCGACACCAAGGCTCTCTAACTGAAAGAAAGTTAAGTTGGTGATTGGAGTGATTTGATTGGATGGTCGAAGAACTCAGTCTTAAATCAGGTCAACTGCATCTATAGTGACTAGCAGGTGCAAAAGTTAATTTTTTCTCTGACCTTCTCAGATGTAAAGCAAATTAAAAACTCTCGGTGCGGTGAATACGACAGGACAGACTGGACTTTCCACATCAGCTGCATGGATGGAAATGACAAACAAAGCATTTGTGGTTAGAAATGGAACGCGCGGATAATCTACACCAGAGTGGTTGAGGAGGATGGATTTTGTGTACAACTAATCAGTAGTTTTGGTGAGCAAAATACATTTTTGTCTTTTTAATATTATTAAAATATTATTACGTTCTTATTGCTTTTTGATGTACATTATGTCACAGCTGTGGCTGTGTCGTCCTTCATGGGTTTGTTCCTCTAGTGGTGGTGTCAATATGGCTACATGAGTTATCTCCGGTTTTAGGAGCCACGTGCAGACTGTGTCTTGTAACTAAAAACTAACTGGCAGAAGCCCCATGCCTGCAATCTTAAATCAGAAAAACACAAAAGGCTATGTACTTCATTTACATCACAGTTCTATTTTGCTCCAATGTTGAAACGGCTCCATTTAGTTTCTGCAGTGTTTCACTAACGCGTTCTGAATATGTACACATAAATGCCATCAGTGCCCACACGCAGCCAGATTGGCCCTGTCAAATAAACACACTCAGCTTCACATATTTTTCCTGACTTGTGTAGAAAAAAAAATGTTAAGAGCCTGTGCCAGCCGTTGGACTTGACACTTGACACATGAAATATTAAAAGGAGGCTGTTTTGTGGGGGAATTGAAGAACTTTTGTTCTCATTGCAGGTCATGAAGATTTGCAGTTGTTTTATTTCTAGAAAAGCAGGTGGAAAAGACGTGCTTAATCAAATCCAATCCAATCGGATTCAACAGGTAAATGGACATGTGTCACAGTTATAGTGTCTTGCTATGAACATGCAAAGAACAATGTGGCAGTCTGTAAGAGGAGGAAGGGTTATTATGGTGGGAGCAACAATTACACGGACCTTGGGGACATGCGTGAGAGGGATTAAGGCAGTTCTTCTCAAATAGTTGGGTGGGCACAATGAGGTGCCGGGGGTGGGGAGCTGGATTGGGGGGGGGTTCCAATGGAATATGGCATGCTGGACATAAGTGTACCACTGCTGTAATGCTTGAATGATAACAAGCCTCCAGTCACTAGGTGGCAGCAACTCTCACATTGGTTTGTAAAGATAAAAATATACATGTTATCAGGTTCTTTATAGTATTTCAATTTGTGGGGGCGTGGGTCGGGGAGGGGAGAGGTGTTAAAAAATATTTCTGGCCCCCGAAGTTGGCATGACAGAAAATAATGTAGAACCTCTGGATTAAGGTGAGGAGGTGGGTGTGGCTGCTGTGCAAAGGGGAGAGGAGAGTGGAAAAGTGTTGCAGGGGAGCACGTGTGAATGCATGACATTGTTGTTGTAAAACAGATGTTACCTGCTGTAGTTTTTCATTCTGTAGTGAATGCATGACATTGTTGTTGTAAAATAGGTGTTACCTGCTGCATTTTTTCATTCGGGCGTTTATTCATCTGGAATAATCAGATAGGTTTTTTTTTTTTTTTTGCTCATACAAGCGGTGTTTATTCATCTGGAATAATCAGATAGATAAATATGGCTTTATTAATCCCTCAGGAGCTCCCTTTGGGAAAAAATAAGGATGATTCATTCTGGAATTTTAATCCTTTGACAGTCTTACTATTACCGACCTACATACACTTACCTTTACCCTGCTGCCCTCCCCTCCGCCCGCACTGACTCTGTATTACAGAAACAAGAAGCTATTGATTTTTCTGGGCTGGAGTTCATATGAGATGGACAGAAACACAGTGGAGACCAGTGCTTTGGTCAGACCATTCAAAGCTTTACTGTAAAAAATAGCTACCACTGAACTCTCCATGTCAAAGATAAAATCAAAGACAATCCAGAATAAAGCGAGGTGCAAAAGCCAGTTTCTGTGACAGTAAGGGTTAGGGTGTTCTTCAGCAACTGTGCTCAAAGGTTTTGCTGTACTACATCCTCCCTACTGCAGTCTAGCAGTGCAGTACTGATCTTCGATGGAAATTGTCTGCGTCCTAATTAAGAGCGGCATCAGCAGTAATATGATTAGACCGTTAACTGATGATATGGTTAACATGAAAATGGAAATTCCATCACTCTGTACTTAGTATCCTCAGTGGAAAACAATTAAATTGAACTTGAAGTGACTCGGATTTTGTCCTTTTTTAAAAAGTTCTCCAGTAAACAACAAATTAAAAAATATATTTCATGGGTGAAAATCTTTGTTTTTTCCCATGAAACAAACACTAGGTTTTATTGCACGTGAAGAAAAGGGCATGATTTGTTTTTTATTTATTCATTCTCATCTCACTCACTGCCTAAATATGTGTATTTAGAACCCTGTATGTCCTGATCATTGACGAGCCAATGGCCTCATTATCGCCGCTAACATGCTGACTATTAAATTGCTATTATAAAAAAAAAAAAAAAAAACAATTTTATGCTTACTCAACACGACAACAAAAACTACATAGTATGATCACTCCATTTTCTCTGTCTCATGTTAAACCAGCAGGTTCTCCCTACATGTCTTCCTTTTCCAGGTCAGCGAAGAATGGCCATCCCACTCATTAATTAGGTGAGATGGCACCTTTCTTTGCAGGATCAATGAGTGTGTCTAATACAGTCATTGACCTTAGACCTTCCACAATGAGCCGCCCATTCTCTGCTCAGTCCAATTTCCTTCTTCAGGGAGGATGTCAGCCTGTCACAAAACCAGCTCCTAATCTCCCAGTGGCGGATCTTAAGCTGTCCAACTGTTATGACAGCAAATTTGCTCAAAAAAATGTGAAAGGGTTATTATCAATCATAATGAGGCTTTATTTGTGATTAAGTCCAAACCATGTTACTACAATGGAGGAAAAAGAATAATCTATGATTGACGTGTGAAGCAGAATAAAACATTTTGACAACTGAAAAAAGAATGAAAAAGTGTAAAGGTTTAAAATAATACCTTGTATAATAAACCTTTGGATATTTTAGCTTATTATTGTATAAAAAACAAATAACAAGATATATTTTGGGCCAGTTATATATAAGACAATATTAACAAAGAAATGTACTTGAAATATTTTTATAATTTCAATTTTAAAAAATAACATATTTTCAGGCATTTATTCGTTCACAAATATATGTTAAATTTTTATATTTAGTTATATAATTATATAACACTTTAAATCGTTATTAAATATCTGCATAGGTATTATAAAAAATCGTGTCTTATAATAAATCTGTAGTGCCTGGAAATGTACTTTATTCTTGTGTATTTAATACTAAGCTATTTAAAAATACATGGGTTAATACATTAATTGTAGGAGTAGGTTGGCTGTGTCACTGCCATACATTAACTGATAACCTAGTCCAGGCATGGGCAAACTATGGCCCGGGGGCCAGATGCTGCCCGTTTGGCTTTTTAATCTGGCCCGCTAAACTTGTCCAAATTATATTTCATCCATCCATCCATTTTCATCTGCTTATTTGTTAGCGGGTCACGGGGGCAGCAGTCTCCCAGACCATCACCCAAATCACACTGCACCGTACTAACCCCCCTAAACCTTCCTGCGGGTGGGATTCGATCTTGCCCAGGAGGTGAACCCTGGCTACCTAAATAGTTTTTTCTTTTCATTATTTTTCTTTTCTTTAGTATAAGAATAATCTGGAATTTGGTGAATAATAAATGTATATATTTATTTATTAATTAATCTACTCCTGACTTATGGTAAAAGCATGCTTACAATAGGCCAATATACATTAAAATGTTGTTAAATATACAGTTGAACAGATGTTCTAAACATTATTCCACCATGTAAAATTGTTTTTTACAGATACTCCATTAACTGTAAAAAGTCAAATCTTCTCCCTTTTCCTTCTATTCCCCTTCATAACCCTAACATTCCCTCTTCATGCAGTGCTGATATAGCCAAGTGGACGTGGTGAGTTATTGTGCTGAAGGCAATGGAACTCTGCTGTGCTTTGCAGATGATCATTTCCCAATTCCACAGCTGAGCAGCGCAGATCTGCGGTAATTGCAGCAATGTATCCAGCAGCCAGTCCTTATCTGATGCTGTGACAACAACAGGCTCTGTTTTATTGGTCTCACATCCCTATGTAATTCAGTGGAGCTTGCATCATTTCCTGCAGAAGCGATGACCATGATGTTGTCACCCTGGGGTGCGTGATGCTGATTGGACACACAGTGTGGCCCTGAGCAAATAAATCACTTCTCCTATGTTCAGAGTAGAAACATAAGCCCTATGGGTGTTTGTCTCATCACTGAGATACACCACACACACACACACACAAAAGCACAGTATAAACAATTACAGCCTTGATTCCCCAAGCACTAATCAGAGCCAACACAAGCCACATGCAGCATACTGGTGAGATCATAATTAAAACCTCTCTCTTGGCGTATTATGTTTCATGTCCCAGAAGGATGACTCTGTGTCTGTAAATATACGTAGCACTAAAACAGCAAAACTCAAGTGCAATGTGCTGCTAATTCATACTCCTTTGAAATGTGTTTTATTTCAAGGACCAACCCTTGTACAAACGAATGCACACGTGCATGTGCACGTGTATGGAGAGATTCTCCTGCTCAAAGGCACTGTAGTAGAAACTCTGCTATATTATATAGATATAGATTTAAAGTTTGTATTTGAAGAACACACCTGCTTTAACTGAAAGAAAATTGTGTGCATGTGCAGATTTCCCACTATTGTATTGTAGCCAGAGAACGTTAAGTAAGAGACACACTCCAGCCCAGGCATGGGCAAACTAAGTCCCTGCAATACCCACATTTCCCCAATAGATGGCGTAAAAAAATATAATAGCAATTTAGCCTTTATGCGTGACTTTTACATGTAATTTATCTTAGTTCGCAAGAACGCTCCATCTATCTGCTCCCGACCCGGCCCTCCTGTTGAATTTTAGGACAATTGTAGCCCATGAGTCAAAAAAAGTTTGCCCCCGCCCGATCTAGAGTCTGTCATTGGGTGATGGCTGGTGCCAAACATGCAGATTGTATGACTCGTCCATTTTTGCATCAAGTAATTTAAAGTAACTTTTACTCAAAGTAAATTTTAAATTAAGTTTTTTTTTTTACTTTTACTCAAGTATATTTTTAGATGGGTACTTGAGTAGAATTTAAGCAAAGTAAGGATCTTCTTCTTTTTCTTTCGGCTTTGTCCCCTTTTTCAGGGGTTGCCACAGCAAATCATTGATTTCCATATTGCCCTCTTCTCTGCATCTTCTACTCTGACTCCAACTATCTGCATGTCCTCCCTCACTGCATCCATATATCTCCTCTTTGGCCTTTCTCTTTTTCTCCTACCTGGTAGCTCCATCTCTAACATTCTCCTACCAATGTATCCACTGTCCCTCCTCTGCATATGTAAGTACCTAAACTCCTGCACCTTCACCACCTCTGCTCCTTGTAGCCTCACTATTTCACTGTTCTGCCTTTCGTTTACACACGTACTCTGTCTTGCTGCGAATGACCTTCATTCCTCTTCTTTCTAGTGCAAACCTCCACCTCTCTAGGTTCTCTTCTAGCTGCTGCCTACTCTCACTACAGATCACAATGTCATCTGCAAACATATATATATATGGACCTAGATCATAGTCCATGGGGGACTCCTGTCCGACCTCATCTGTCAATCTGTCCATCACCACAGCAAACAAGAAGGGGCTCAGGGCCGATCCTTGATGTAGTCCCACCTCCACCTTGAAGTCTTCTGTCCTCCCAACAGCACACCTCACTACTGTTGTACTATTCTCATACATGTCCTGCACCAAACTAACATACTTCTCTGCCACTCCTGACTTCCTCATACAAATCCACAATTCCACCTTTTATTAATTAAGTAAAAAGATAATTTTACTTAATTATAATTTAAGTAATTTAATTACAATTGTTTTAGTTCTTTTTCCACCTCTGCTAAGTAGAACCTCCCAGCCTTCATGTCCTCTCTCACCTCTCTGTGAACCCTTTCCTCTTGGATTGTCATTTTATTTTTGTGCACAAAAGACCACACCAGCTTACTGGCAGACGCTAAATAGACAGGAGCTTGTTATACATGTATAATCCTGTTGCAGTTGCTGGCCTGTGAAACAGGAGAAGCTCATTTTAGGCTCAGTAATTTAGATACAATTGCTGCTTCCACAATAAGGTGATAAATTATACAAATAAAAAGGAAACAAAAAACAGGAACATTTTTCAAAACTGACACAATAAAAAGCATTTTTTTTTTCTGTAGTGCTTTTCAGAAAACTATTATGGACAACATCGCTTAACCAATACCACACATCAGGCTGCATTTTGTGTCCAGACATCACTCAAAAACACCACATAAAGTAGAACCAACGTAAAAAAAAGGTCTCTTGAACATCATCCAATTATCATTTTATAGCCCCGGTTCTCTGTTGACACTGCGCGATTGCTAGCTTCTAGTGGTGTACATTTAAGACCAGGAAAGCTTTCACTGCTGGCCTAAACAGTATGACAATCAGTGACTTATGTTAATCTTAATGTTAATATATTTATCATGAGTATCCAATGTCCAATCAAATTTCAGCCTCAGGTGTTGCCAGGGTTGAACGAAATCTGCCTCAAAGCCTAGAGGACCAGTAGTGAAGGAGCTGGAGCCTAAATGAATGTCAACAAAATAGTTTCTTTAACCCAGCGGTCTCCAACCTTTTTGAAACTACTTCAAGGGCACTTAGTAATACGAAGAGCTGCTTCGTTCAACAATCTGTACAACAAGTAATTAAACTCTTCTTAATGAAAAAGAGGAAGATGGATTTTGTGTATGTCTATGAAGATTCTTAGTCATCCAGGTCATGGTCAAGGTTCAAGAGTTCCGTTAAACAACTAGACCTGTCATTTTCTCAAGAAGACGTTTCATCTCTCATCCGAGAGGCTTCTTCCTTTCTAACTGGTGGTGGGGAGTACAGCAAATAATCCACATCAGAATTCTGATAGGATTGCAACAACCATCAAACTCCTGACGACTGTAATCACTTACCCAGATGACCCCAACGGTCCACCCGACAGGAGGGACCTGAAATAGCTTTATTTTTTGTCACACCCACAATATACGTGAAATAGCTTTATTTTTTGTCACACCCGCAATACGACAGGAGGGACCTCCACCACCAGTTAGAACTGAAGAAGCCTCTTCGATGAGAGGTGAAACGTCTTCTTGAGAAAATGTCATGTCAAGTTGCCTAACAGAACTCTTTAACCTTGATTTTGTGGATGCATCTAAGATGTGAATTCATTTAGGCAGGATGCCGCTGAAAACCTAAGAGTGAAATATGCGGCACATCACTGCCAGCTTCCATGGAAGGGACTTTTTTGCCGCCATGTATCCAATCAGTGTCTAGCTGCCACAGTGGAAAAAGCTACCATGCGCTGTCCCATTGACGCCAATTGATGTCGAGTGTCAACAGAGTTTAATCTGCTCTGCATATGACATTTAAAGAAATGACCTAAAGGACAAAGCGTTCTATTCATTTCTGCACTTTGTGGCAACGATTTTCTCAGGACAAAAAAAACACATTAAGCATTCTGATATGCTTAATGTGGGAAGAGTTCCACATTAAATCTCAAGTGTCACACATATATAGCAGCAATTCTTACACTTAGATCCTTATCCTTTTTTTTCATTTTGATGATTGATGATTAAAATGTGATTTTCTAGATTTGTACAAGACTTGTTGCAAATGATACACACCTGGAATTCAGAGAAAAATTTTGATAGAAGGAATATACGTGTGTGTGTTTCCTCAACTAGGATTTTGGTATTGGAGTACGTTTGTTTAAGTACAGTCATGTGTTTAAAGAAAAGCAACAGAGATGACTCTTATGAGTACACAATCGCTTGAGTACTATTTTTACTCTCAATGTAGTTTATGCAGTATGCATTACTCACAGTTGTAAGAATCTCATCCTAAGTAAATCAAAATGCATGTTTAACATACAAATGTAATGGTCTATTAATGTTTTAAAGCAAAAGGACATGTATTTATACTCCCTAGGATAGAAAACACTACAATTTTTGGACAAATACAGTGAAGATATTGTTGATGCGCCTCACAAAGCACACTTGACGAGTAGCACGTGGCCAGAAAACCGTACTTGTCTCCTTTTAAAGTGATTTTAAAATTCTTAAAAGCTTTAGACACAGCAATCGTCATTTTGAAAACAGATTACAAGAACGAAAACACAATACAAACACCAAAGTGGAAATAGAGGAGAAATTATGACAGAACTGATACATTTGCGTTTATTTTTGGTGGAGTTTGGATTAAGGCCACATTAAGGATAAAAAATAAATAATAAAAAACTAACAAATCAAAAGGTTAGGAGAATAATACGTGTAGGTTTACCAGAACAAAAAGCAATAATAAGATTATGAGAGAATTATATTTTTTAATAAAGTCATACGTTTATGAAGATTGGGTTAATACATTTACAATAATAAGGTAATTCAGTTATGAGGATAAGTCATACATTTATGAGATAATGTAATTTTAGTACAAACCACATCAAACAAGCTAGGAGATCTGTCATGTGATGCTAATGAGACAGTCTCATTAAAAAAAGGAAAAAATAAGTAAAGAGCATGAGGAAATATCTTCTGCTATATGACAATTTTATGAACCAACAGACAACAGCAATTTTGCAGAACAACGAGACCCTTCACAGGTGTGCAGTCTGGAGAAGCTCGGTGTGGCTGGTTAGTTGATTGGATTAATAGAAAATATATCTATTAACTCGTATTTGTTTTTCAAAATTGCTTTTAGAAAAATGATGTTCCCTATGAACCCAAGTAGATATTGAACATCTTTTTCATAATCTCCATCAAATAAAAAACCACTCCATGTCACCACTCCATCCTGTAGAATTATTTCTGAAGGTTTTTATACATTGTTTTCTCACAATAATTATTTTTACAAGATATCAGCGGCAGTCTCACCATCTAACTCTCTCTGCCTCTGTTATGACTAACCAAAGGAAGACATTTTTTCTGCTGAGGTACAGTTATTGCACCTAGTGAGAATAGTTTGGAAGAATAGTTTGAGCGGCAGTATTCATTCTCACCTGAAGTCTGGTATTCTACCACACTTTCTCTCTGATGAGACAGGCAGCATCATAAAACCACCAAGTGTTGTACAGGATGAGGAAAAATCTGCTTCTATCCAATGAAATTGCTACTTCCCCAGGGCAAGGTCGCCACAGTTGATTTGCACCAGCATGAAAATTGGCCCCAAGATATTTTATGGCACAATGTCCTGCTCATGTAACCTGAGAGGCTTGAAGATGTCACTGATATTGAATTATTATTCTTTTCATATGGAGTTTAACAGTTGCCTGTGCTATAAAAAAAATCAAAAAAAAAATTGACATAACGTAACTGACTGCAAATGAATATTACTAATAATAAATTATTAAGTTCCTTTTTCATCCCACAATCAGGGCATTTGCAGTGGGAGCGTTTGCAACCTGCAGAACGTGCCACAGGAGGCTCCATTAAGTATTTAGTTGCAACTCACAAGCTGCCACAGGAGGCGCTATTAAGTATGTGGTTGCAACGTAGAGGCAACCACACCGGAGGTACCATTAGGCATATGTGGTTCTCTTGGGAACTGAACCCAGAACTCTCTGTTTTCAGCTTTTTTGTGTGTCACGGGAGGGGTATATTGTGAGTGTGTTTCTTATGTATATATATATATATATATATATATATATATATATATATAGGGCTCTAACAGTACGTGTATTTGTGCCAAACCATTTTGTACAGGATGTTCGTTACAAATACACATATGTATCTAACGTAAGAAGATGTTTTGATGTCAGGAATTCCAACTTCCGCAGGAACGTAATTATTAGTGCTGTCAAGAGATTAAAAAAATAGAGAGAATATTTAATTATGATCTGTAATTCATTGATCTAAATGTACGTTTATCGTTCCTTAGATGGACAACTCTCACATGCTTCCCCATTTCCACGTCTCCTCGCCGCTCTTCACTCTGTCCTCCCCAAGCTCAATGGGAGCCTATCAGTTTATGCTAAACAAGGCCAACACAGTGACAGCCAATCAATGTCCACTTCAGGTGTGACTGACCATTGTTTTCCACCCACAATAATTCAAGCACAAGAAGCCTAACACATGATTTTATACAAATGCATACAGCAACAGTAAAGTTAGAGATTAACAATTAGATTAACGCGATTTAAAAAACGCAATGCGCTAAATATGACTGTTATTAATGAATCGCAATTAACGCAATAATTTGACACCCCTAGTAATCATGTCACCAACTTACAACTGATAACCATTTAACACAAATGAGCTTTGTAGATGGGGCGTTACTAATATGTTTATGTACATCTAGAGTATATAGACTTAAATGTATATGTATATAGATCTATCTGAATCTATATAGCTATACAGAATATACCAGCAAAGTTGTTGTGCTTGTGTATGATCTATAGCTTTTACATTGGCCGCTGACTGGCTTTCAATAAGTTTAATCTTGCCCCTGATGTAATTTTGTTTAATTTATTTTCCATTTTTGTCAATGATAAACTTGTAGGGGGTCATTTATGAATTTTTTTCTTTTTCTAAAAAAGATAGATACAAGATATAATACATGCAAACAAATACTTTATTGATCCCAGGCTGGGAAATTACAGTTTTATTTTGGTTTTTTGCTTTGTTTTATATTGTTTATATATATACATATATATAGAGAGCGAGAGAGCGAGAGAGGGGGAGAGAGAGAGAGAGAAAGCGTGAAGGCGTGAAGGAGATGAAGTTGATCATATACAGAGAGGTCCAAGTGTTGTTAACCTAGAGTGAGCCAAGCTGTACTTTCAAGTACGGGCACAGACCAAAGAAATTCATAGTAACAACAATCAGGAAAAATACCAGGGAGCTGTGAGTGCAATCTACAGTCGCACTGCTTTTTGGTCAGATTGACATTTAAAAGTGCAGGTTAAAAAAAAATCTATTAAATAAATTCACATCCTGTGAATTTTTCCCTGACACCCAGCATTTCATACTGGCTGGAAAAGCTTTAGAGCCACATCATCTTTTCTTTATTTGCTCTGCTCACTGTCAGAACCTGGCTGCTACCTGCTGGAGCAGACACCTGGACAGCCCCCCCTAGGCTAACAGATATGTCAGCCTTCTCCTTGGCAGCAGTTGACTCTCCCTCACCTAGGCTGTGAATGTGTAGCCAACTGATCTTTGGCTGGAAGTAGAGGAGCAGTTGAAAAGAAAGGGGTGAGTGCCAAAACAAGGAGGATTGAAAAAAAAAGAAGAAGAACATGAAAAGTGGAAAAAAAACTGAAGGAGGAAACTGAGGAGAAAGTGAAGGTTGTAACACCTGGGATTGGGTTTTATCCAGTTTGGACAGCTTGACACACCTTTACCATCATCTGTCTGGCGAGCTTAAATAAAGCATGTTAGGGAGAAGACATCTGCTCCTCCATGCTCTTCTCTGGTGTACTGCCATGAGGACTTTTCTGTCCTGTTAAAATCCTGAGACCAGTTGGAGAATATTCTCCAACTGCTCAGCAAGTAATGTGTAGTTTCCTCCCAATTACCTTATACGGTGGCTAATTACTCAAGATACCTGAAATACAAAAATGGCAAGAGTACCAAAAATATATAAATGTGTTGACACCAGTGGAGGTTTGGATTAGGGCAGGTTATTATGTTATTATTGTGTTACTGCAACAATACGAAGGCAGATAATTATTTGATCACATAATATAAATTTAGAGAGCAGAGTCAGATGATTCAGTTTACTGACTTCCGATTGAATTCGAATTAAGAAATGACATTTAATTGACTCTAACGCATCTTTTGTTATATTACTACTGGAGTTGATGGTCAACAGACAAACTGGACAACCAAAGGAGTGCCACTGTTGATATTTGTGTTAAAGTTGTGTTTTTCTGTTGTTTTTTTTTGTTTGTTTGTTTTGTATTTTTTATTTTTGGCTTGCCGAATTTCAAAGTTTTTTTTTTTTTTTTGGCTTGCCGACTTTCAAAATATATGTGCACTACATTAAAAACGAAACCAAAACAATCTATAATTCAATAATTCAATCAAATTCACCATGTGACCCACAGTTTTGCAAAGAAGCAACATGTTACTGTTACTGTTCGATCAAATCATCTCAAAGAGAGCTTTGCAAACTAAATGAAAGTGTTTGTGTTTTTTTAGGCTTTTTAAATTAAAATACACAATTCTTAATCACAGAGGTTCTCAAAGTGATGGTTGGGTACCACTTGGAAGGCACGGGGTTATAGCAAAGGGGGCACAGAGGTTTATTTTTTTTATTTGTGCCACTATGGAAAAATTCACATATACAACTTGGATGAGAGGTAAAACATCTTTTTAAAAAAAACCTACTTCGTCCAGTTGCCCTTCATGTGAGCTGCATAATGACCATACACACACCTACACAAGGGGGCGCTGCAAAAAAAAGTTTCACTACATTGTTGACTGTGGTGCATGACAACTTGCAATAAAAGCTTTTACTCGTTGCCCAGAACTAGCTTGGATATATTAGTAGAAGTTTTGAAAGTATTGGTACAATTAGGTTGTAGAGATTATTGTTGGTAGAGATTATATGTGTGATTACATATCTGTGAGCTATGAACACAGCTGATGATGAGAAGACGCTGATCAAAGCACTAACAGCGTATTCCTGGGGTAACTTGAGTATTCAGAGAAAGATTAATGATTCATCACGTGCCCTGTCTTGCATGTGTCATCCATGTTGCTACACATATTACAGTCATCCAACAACATGCGAGATCAAACATTAGATATCATAAATATTTCATCAGGCAGATTTAATCAGGCCACAGAGGAAATTGATTGTATGAAAGTGATCCTTCCTGTTTAAACGCGTTGGATGTCGGAATTATAGAGAATGAAATATACCTTGAAAGTTTTTTACTAATTACTCAGCTATAAACTAATATAATCTAGTGTCATATATATGTATATATACATATATAACACTTATATTTATCATTATATTATTATTGATTTAACATATTTATTGTCATTACAAACAGGCTTTTAAAATGACTAAATATATTTTTTCTAATAAACAGACTAAAGCTATATTCATATACAGCCAGCGGTTTACATGATCTTATTATGATTTAGATCTTTTAATTTGTAGCATTTACTACAATCTTTAAAACAGATAGTTATTTATAATTAATCGTTCCCACTTTATTACAGGGATTTTCAAAACTTCTTTTAAAATCCTTCTAGTTTTGTTTTTTTATAATTATATATGTTTTATAACAAATTTGTAAAAAGCACATCTACTTCTATCTCTGGAATTCCAAGTCTTGATACCATTGTGCTCCTAGCATTATGTCAGTGTAATGAAAAAAATAGTGCCTGTGGAAAAAGTTCTGTGTAGCTTCACAAATGAACAAATTCCAATGTGTTTGTGGTATCATGTGAACTCTGTTATTAGATGTGACACAACGGCTGTAGGCTCTGTTTTATCAAGACCAACACATGCACATGTGTCATGTATTTTTTTCCTTCCCTCTTGACTGAAAGCAGACTTGCTGTGAAACCTGATTAAAACAAAAAATAATGTGTAGGCTGAACTATCCTTCCAGCAGCAGAAGTATTTATGGTGAAAATTGTTTTCTGTATCACACAAATCTTCTTTAGCAGCCAGCAATATACTGGTTGGGAGAACATCTAACCAAGCATTTGTCCATAGGGAACTTATGTCATTTTTCTATCTGTTGCTTCTGTGGAAAGCATAAAGAAGGGGATTTGTATATGATATTGAAATAAATGAGGCTTTGTGGCAGGCACTACAGAGGACGCCTCTCACCCTACAGGACTGTGGACTGGGGGCGTGGTTTACAGTGCTTCTGTTTTGACGCGCTTGGTCACTAGTAGTTGTTTTGTTTGATGGCAAAATAAAGTGTTCAAACCCACTTTTGACAGTATATATGTTTTTTTTCCTAGTCTGCAAAGCATTTTTTCCTCTTATTTCATTGTATCCTAGTATCCTACTAAGCATTTTTTCCTCTTATTTCATTGTACCCTAGTAGGTATCTTGTCTATTTAAATTAAGGTTTAAAAGGTGAAAACTGCTTATAGGATCTGTTAGCCAGGTCTTACAACCAGGTTAACACAGTCTCAATTCAAGTATGTCAACAAACTGAATAACTTCAGCTTTCATGTCAGAAGTACCTGATGCAAATGGTACCTATATTACATTTCTTTTCCTTGGCTTGGGCAACCCCATAATTTCTATGGTGTTTTGTGCATGCCTTACAGAAACCCTGCAAGGAAAGACTTGGGATGTCAGGATATACTTGAGGATGTCAAGAATGACTTAGGGTGCTGTTCGGGAAGGTGTTTACTGCTAAAGCTACAGAATGTAGTACGCTTGCTTGCCCTTTTCCTTCCTCCACCTATGGTGCAGCCTCATGACTGTCTTCCTCAGGATGTTACAAAGCTCAGCAAGTGGTTCCTTTTTCTCTTCGCTAGCAACCTAGGAACTGTTTTTTGTGGCTTTGAAGGGGAGGGGGACTATAGGTACTTTAGCGTGGCACAGAGCAATTGGCCTTAGTGTGAGTGTGCCCTTAGTCCATGCAGATCCACACTTGCATTCTTGCATGTATTCATTTCCATTCGCCTGGATTGATCCGGTTAGGTCCGTCCAGTTATGCCCCCGCTCTCAGGCTCCTGTAGGGGGTATGTTGTAGATGGCTTTTTCGAAGCAATTTTTGGGTTTCTCCCTCATGCAAGATACGGGCTCCCTGTCATGGGTGCTGCCTTAACTGTGCTGTCAACATTCTTTCCAAGCTGTCCTTGGTTGCCACCCAGTGTTTCTGGGAGTCTTACGGATGTGCAAGATGTATCTTTTGCCTACTGTGAACCTATGGAGGTGACACAGGTTGTGGTCTGATCAACCCTGACCAGGTCGCCTGAGCAACGGTGTCTGATGTTGAAAGTACCAAAGCAGTCAGTGACCCCAGGTTACATCACTGATTTTGTGTCCCAGTGCATCGCAAGACGTAGCTTTCACCCAGTGCATGTAGTGGTGCTGTCGCTGTTATAGGTCTATCAGCTGTGTTTTCTACTTATATTAAGACATGACATTCACAATAATGTGTTTTTTATATCAAATATACCGTATATACAAACATATTTTCTACTTATATTAAGACATGACATTAACAGTATCAATGTGTTTTATATCAAATATACTGTAAATATATACTGTATATACAAACATGCGGCTTTGAGGGAGTAGAGAAACCTTCCTTTACAGCATGTAACGTTTGCTGCAAAGGCAACCTCATGTTTAGTGTCAGGAAAACTGAAGGGGAGGAATCATCCTAAATTTATGACATTAAAATCAGTCATATGTGACAAAGTGGCATTTTATTGTTTTTAGGCAGTAACAGTTCTGATTATGATGGATTAAATTTTATGATACTGACTAAACAATCTTGATCAATAAATTATCTTAATAAAAGTAATGACTCTGAGCTGCCTTGATCTTGATCTGGCCCCTGAATCATCACATTTTCACCAAACTCTCTTCGTTCCACTGGTCACTGGTTCCAGTATCTCAACTGATGTTGCTGTCTGCACTTGACCAGAAAATCCTTTACGAAGTTAATGCTCCTTATTGAGCTCATGCTGAAGAGTCAAGTTATTCAGGAGCAGTTGCAATTCTTCAGAGTCATCCTCTAATGGTAACTCAGAGACACAAACAAAAAACTCTAAAAGAGAATTACTATTCAGACTGATAAGAAAAAGAAATCACAGCAAGTGAGAGACTGAGAGGTTACTAAGTAAACGCAGCTCTTAAAAATACTTTTTGGTAGTTTTTCTGGAAACAGCAATTCAGAACGAACAGCAAAAAGTTAATAACAATTTGTAGTTGTTATAGAGACATACACACACAATCATGTGTTTCTTCTTCACACTACCATTCTCACCACTCACTTTCTTAGGAATCATCACTATTATGAAGAATAATGCACAACATTGAGAGAAAATCATGTAGAGACACGCAGGAGATGCGTACAGAAAGTCGATGAACAAGTGGAGTGAACGAGTGAAGCGGTGTGGAGTGCTGGGCCACCTAGCATCGGCGTCTGTAAGCGTGCTTGTGTCTCAAATCTTTACGCATATCTCGAAGCAAAAATTTGCTCGAAGGCTTGCTCGTATCTCGAAATACTTGTATGTGGAGAGACTCGTATCTCAAGGTTCCACTATACATTGGTGTATCCTCCCATTGCCCCCAATAGTCCAGGCCTACATGAGCATCACTAAGGGATAACACAGGTTTAGCAGAGCCAGCCCCGAGATGGATATTTTTTGTAGGCAGTCTGCAAGAATAAGATGTATTCTAGCATAAATACTTCCTATACTATGGAGTTAAAAATCACTGTTTTCCATATTTTACAAAGATTGCAGTGTCTGTTGGAAAAAGTCTTAACTAAAACCATGTGTCATTTTTCTAAACCAGCATTGGACCAACTGTCAAAAACACTCCATACACTCAACTTTAATTCCCCTGTGACAATACCCAGCTGTCACATTCTGCTTAAAATATACTGGTAGCACAACTTTCAGATGAAGCCAAAACCACATAAACACGTATATCCATCGTCAGATTAATATATTTATACCCCCGCCATCTTTTTTTCCAACTATGCTGGAGAAAAAGACAATAGACGAAAAACTGGCCAAGATCTACAACAGTCACTGCTACTCGGTAAGACTAAACTGAATATAAACAGAATAACACTTGTTATTCATGTCTGAATACATCACATTCTCTAACAATGTCTCTTAATAACACTTCAGCACAGGATGAAGGCACGACCATAGCTGCTCAAATCAGGTTAGGGAAAGTATGCAACGTTTCTTGCTCAGTGTTTACAAATATTGAGTCACTCCCACCTACTCTTCACACGAGTTGAGTGAACACAAGAGTGCATCAGTTTAGCAGGAATTATTTAAAAAAAAAAAGATAAACACCAGAGACAGAAACATTTCAGTCAGTAATCAATCACCGACAATTGGCTACGGTAAAACAACAGAGGCACGGTTTCTTACCAATGAAATGTATCATCAAGCTCTTTCTTTCTTTCTTTTCAACTTACAGTTGTCTTTTGGAAATGTGTGTAAAGTGTAACTATACCATGATGTTTGCAGATGACATTGTCATCTGCGGTGAGAGTTGGCAAAAGTAAATGTGAGAGGTTGCTCTAGAGTGGGATATACACCCAAAACAATCACAACAAAACAAACAAATTCCATCTCTTCACAATAATGCCACACAACAGACACAATCATTAAAAGAAAGAATTGACAAGCTGAAGCCAAAAAGCCAATTGAGATCTTCCATTAGCATCCATCAGAGGTGTGGACTCCAAAAAAAAAAAAAAAAAAAAAAAA
>NC_024311.1:2181925-2189219 GCF_000523025.1 Cynoglossus semilaevis
AAAATCTAAAAAAAAATTGTATCATCATTTTTCAACAGCTGACCAAAAATGACATGTTAAATTAGGATTTTTCCAAAAGATTCAGAACAATTTCTTTTTTTTAAAAAAAGTGTAAAAATTCAAAAAATGAAAAATAATTTCATGTGAAACATGTGAATGCAGACAAGATACAATTTTGAAAAACATTTTGCCAAAAAAACTAATCATATTTTTTTCAACATCTGACTGAAACAATTAGGATTATGCTGAAAAAAGAAAAATATTCCCGTTCTCCGTAGACTCTGGACAGAGGTGGAGTTATTTAAGCCTTACTTATTTGTCAGTGTGTAAAAACAACAAAATGTTGTATGTTTTTCATGCAGTCATTAGAATAGAAAGTGTATTACTTGTCATTGTAACACAGCACACAAACATAATGTGTAGTATTTTGTGACTATTACTGTACCAAGTCCATTTGTGATGACTATTCCAGACAATAAAAACTGACACTATGGTTAATGTACAATAGTAATATATGAATAGAAAGAAGAAGCAAATATAGATCTTTTATAAATGTTTATAGTTTTGACAACTATTTACACTGCAGGTTTTTTTCAACCACAACTGGAACTGTTCCCCATCTGGAACTATTCACTATATTCTATTTCAAATGTCAATTTTTTTGCACTGCCCACATCCTTCCACCTTAACCTTTTACTGTCCTCAAGTATAATGTGTCTTCACCTTGTATCTGTCTTTTTTTTTTTTCATTTCATTTTCTCTGTGCCACACTCTCAGCCCAGAGATTTCAGAGATCAGACATGAGACGCTCCTCACAGCTGCAGTGAATGAATGAGGCTTGAGGACATTAGCTCAGTGATGTCAGAGTGATTCTGTTTTCCCGCTGATGACTGGGAACAGTGTAAGGTTCGATGTTCAATCTTCTCTTTGTTCATGTATTATCCTCTTGGATTCACTGCCTCAATCTCCTTCCTCCAACCCTCCTGCCCTGTATCTCTCATCCATTCTTCCTAAATTCCCCCTAATGATCTGTCTGGTCGTGATAGTCAGACTAAAAGACATGCCACCACTACACCAGAGATCATGGTTTGATAAAACCAGTCTGGTCTTTTATCAGTAGAGATGTCTTTGTTACATAATGACTCACAGTAATTTACCAGACAGTGATAACTTAATGATCTTGTCACGGATATTACAGAAAATGGCACAGGAAAAAACACACATTCCTTTGAAACAGCAGCGCAAGCAACCAGTTCCAAAATGTCTTCACAGACACATTTAAATTTTTTTGGAGATTTTCTTTTGCATTTGTCTCCTAATAGTGTCTTCCTCTCTGTTTGAAGAAGCTCCTTAGTGTTTTTTTTTTTTTTAAATCCATTTCCCACGTCGTGACGTTTTTTTTTTAAATCCATTTCCCACGTCCCATGGACGTACTTTATATGTGATTTGTTCAAATGTTAGCAAACAGTGACAGAACAAAAGCAGTGCTGCCAACAGGATTTGGAACTGTGAGGACAATTGCCTTTGTTACGAAAGTGAAATTGTAATTTCTTTTCACAAGTTGTGTATTTTGGTATGGAAGTTGCTAAGTACTTCAGTATTTGTGCCTTTCACGATCTACCATAATACATTATTTTGATATTATTTGGGGGGTTTAGGGGCAGATATTGTAAATGCCGTGTTTACAACTCATATGACATTTTGCATTAATATTTTCTCAGCCAATATATATGCAAGCTATTTCTTAGCCATGATAAGCCATTCAGACGCAGGGATAATCTGTTTCGATTAAATGAGAAACAAGCGGAACAAGAGCAAGTCATGGATAAAACCTAAATCAATTCAGCAGTGTGATCTTTTAACATTGGTACCCGTTGTAAAGAAAGAGATGAAAACAAAATCCTCCAGGCAATCTGGGCAGCTGTTCAACTCTTCTCTCATTCTGCTTCTCTATGCTGCTGTAACCAGAACATGTGTTTGTCCATTTTTGGACATGCAGTGCTCTTATGGACACATATAACAACATATGGCTTCTTTCTGTTATTGTCCTCTCCCAGTATGACATTAATAATCAATAATGACTTTGAATGAATTGGAGTAAAAGCAAAGCAAAACGGAAATAACCAATAATCAATAATGACTTTGAATGAATTGCAGTAAAAGCAAAGCAAAACAGAAATAACCACGTGTTTCTTTTTTTTCTTTTTTCTTTTTGTATTTGATTCATTTAGTGACACAACAAACAAGGGGAAATCTGATGTGGTGTCTTATTAGAAACTTCCCTTGGTTTGATTTTAGGACTGATTTCCCACAGCTTTTCACTTCTATTTGAGAAAATTGGATGCAACTGTTCCACTGAGCAAACAGCAGATAGTATTTGACATTTATTCAGGAGCATTGCATTGTGAAGGTTATCGCTGAGGTCTTTTTTTTAAGCCTGTGCCATATCTGATGACTTTCTCTCAAAGCCATATGTTTGAGATCAAAGACATTCCTTCTCTTTGTTGTTAGATATCTCCTCCTTTTTAATTCACTTGACTGGTAAATGGCTGCAGGGCTGCAGACGCTACGTGTCACCAAGTGACGTGACGTCTTTGTTACGATTTTCATTTACAAGGTTCAGCATTGTTAACAGTTAATTAACATTCTTTTAAACAACCGAGGTCCGTACGGGGGCATTAATTCAGAGTCACCACAGCTCATACATCAAGGCCCCCATGTGACACCTGCCACAAAGTGACACAACGGCTGAGAACAAACAGCATTTGTTAGTTCCACGGTGACACATTTGTTGTCGAACAGTTCAGTGGCCTTGCTGTCGAAACAACAATGGCACTGATGCTTTATTTAAAAATCCAGAAGCATAAAGAGTTGTCAGGAATGTTGGGGACACTGTCAACCGCCTGACGCGGTATTAGCATCTGATCCAAATGTTCAATCACATGCAGACACCTGACAGATCCTTAATGCTTTATCAAACCAGATCACGACTGGCCAAATTTGGAAGAAAGAACTTTTTTGAGGTGACAGTCTTGAGCATGTGGTACTGAATTCAGAGTCAGACCGCATCTGAGTGTGGCAGGGAAAATGCACAGCAAAATGAAAATACAAAGATAAAAACAGGATGTTTTGAGTAGGATAGCTTTTTTTTGTTGTTGTTGTTGAATGTACTGGCAAGCCATTCTGTATTTGTTGTTGTTGTTGTTGTTGTTGATTGTAATGGCAAGCCATTCTGTCTAAAAATGGTGGTCTCTTACTGGTTGGCCACCCCTGGAGTAAACCATTCCTGGACCCCAGATGATTACTTATTCAAACTTTTTCAACAGAATTTTGGTACAAGATACATACACAAAACCACATAAAATAATTAGATCTAACAAAAAAGATAAACACTACTGAATAAAGAATAAAGCTATAAATAGAAAAGGCAATTTCATTCATCCTTACCGGTGCTGAGGAGTCGTGATTGTGCAATGTTTGCTTTCCTTTCTCACAAATTATTGTCTCAATACAAACTGCTTTTCGTTGATCCAAATCAGTAGCAACTTTTCCATGGTGATTTATGAAAAAAAAAAAAAATACAGAAGAGTTTCAGGTTTTCACATGATAACATTCACGTTATTGCGTGTTATGTAGATTGTTATAACAATAAACCTATTGAATAAACCTATGACATAATTACGTGAAAATTTGATTGTTATAACAGTAAAAGTTTATTGTTATAAATGTAATAAATAAACAAATATGCAAAATATATAAGACATAATAATTATTATTAAATTACTTCAAATGAATGGAAAATACAAACATTTTTTCCTAAGAGAAATGAAACCAAATAAATTTTGCAACATCAAATTGGCAGCTTAAACCAATTTAGATTCTTCTATATGTCAAAATAAAATGTATTTTCTGGAGTCTGTGCAAAATAGTTATGTACAGAATTAAATCACAATCAATCACAGGAAAAACAATGTATTTCTTCCCAGTAAAATATTAAATATATGAATGAAACAATTAAGTATTATTAATTCTTCCACTTAATTAATTATTGTACTGGAAAATAATGCTTCAGAACCAGCCTGTGAATAACAGTCCAGTGCATTCTGCACATACTGAGGAAAAAAAGGCAAATGGGGACAGTAAAATGAGACTAAACTTTTATCATCTGTTGCCATGGTGAAGAGTAAACACAGTTTTCTGTTTGCCAAAAGCAGCCTATTATTATGGCGAGAGACTGCCCTTTTCCTTCACACACACTCATTTCCAACCCTTTACACTGAAATGACTTTCTGACGCGTCTGCCTTCTTCATGGTTCGGTGGTGTTTAGAACAGGTCTTAGACTTAATTAAACTCAGTTTCTGTAGCAACATATAAATTCAGATACAAAACTAAAACCCATCTGTTGCTTCTTGAGTCCATGTGACTTTTGTCTGAGTTGAAATTTACAGCACTCGCTCTTTTACTATGGCCACGTACAATTGTGTACTTTTTTCAGATCATTTTAAAAACTGTTTCATGGCTAAGAATGACACCAGCTGCTAAGAAATTAGTAAAAGTCTTCTGAAACGTTAGAATCAAAATATTATGCTGTATGGAGCACATATGTACCATTTTTTTTCTGGAGTATAAGCCCCCCCAGCCAGTTGGAGTGCCCTCTGGCAGCTGTCAGTGACACCTAGTGTGGGTTTGTCAGATATGATATTTTGGCGTTTTTAGCACAAATTATTCACTTGGAAGCATGTTTTGTGGCATAAACTTGTATTTAAAGGCATTTCTTGGACTTTTTCTGTTTTTACAATTTTTGTGATAGTAAGACTATAACCTTACTCGTTTTTTGGTGATATTTTCACATGATCAGATGTGATATTTTTGCTGTTTTTAGGACCAATTATCCACTTGGGACCACGTTAGGGGCATAAACTTATTTAAAGGCATTCCTTGGACTTTTTATGCTTTGCATTTTTTCAGGATAGTAAGGCTTGTTTTTGTTGATATTTTGAAATATTCCGATAAAATATTTTTTGGCGTTTTTAGCACAAATTATTCACTTGGCAGCATGTTTTGGGGCATAAACTTGCATTTTGAGACATTTCTGGGACTTTTTATGGGTTGCATTTTTTCATGATATTAAGGTTATAGTAAGGCATGTTTTTTGGTGATATTTTGAAATATTCAGATAAAATATTTATTGGCGTTTTTTGCACAGATTATTCACTTGGCAGCATGTTTTGGGGCGTATACTTGCATTTTGAGACATTTCTGGGACTTTTTATTTTTTGCATTTTATCATGATAGTAAGGCTATAGTAAGGCTTGTTTTTGTTGATATTTTGAAATATTCCGATAAAATATTTTTTGGCGTTTTTAGCACAAATGATTCACTTGGCAGCATGTTTTGGGGCGTATACTTGCATTTTGAGACATTTCTGGGACTTTTTATGGGTTGCATTTTTTCATGATATTAAGGTTATAGTAAGGCTTGTTTTTTGGTGTTATTTTGAAATATTCAGATAAAATATTTTTTGGCTTTTTTACACAGATTTTTCACTCGGCAGCATGTTTTGGGGCATAAACTTGCATTTTGAGACATTTCTGGGACTTTTTATTTTTTGCATTTTATCATGATAGTAAGGCTATAGTAAGGCTTGTTTTTGTTGATATTTTGAAATATTCCGATAAAATATTTTTTGGCGTTTTTAGCACAAATGATTCACTTGGCAGCATGTTTTAGGACATAATCTTGCATTTTAGTGCATTTTGGGGACTTTTTATTTTTATGGATTTTTTCACGATGGTAAGGCTATAGTAAGGCTATAGTAAGGCATGTTTTTGGTGATATTTTAAAATATTCAGATAAAATATTTTTTGGCTTTTTTACACAGATTTTTCACTCGGCAGCATGTTTTGGGGCATATACTTGCCTTTTGAGACATTTCTGGAACTTTTTATGGGTTGCATTTTTTCATGATAGTAAGGCTATAGTAAGGCATGTTTTTGGTTATATTTTAAAATATTCAGATAAAATATTTTTTGGCTTTTTTGCACAGATTTTTCACTCGGCAGCATGTTTTTGGGCATACACTTGCATTTTGAGACATTTCTGGGACTTTTTATTTTTTGCATTTTATCATGATAGTAAGGCTATAGTAAGGCTTGTTTTTGTTGATATTTTGAAATATTCCGATAAAATATTTTTTGGCGTTTTTAGCACAAATGATTCACTTGGCAGCATGTTTTGGGGCATATACTTGCATTTTGAGACATTTCGGGGACTTTTTATTTTTATGGATTTTTTCACGATGGTAAGGCTATAGTAAGGCTATAGTAAGGCTATAGTAAGGCTATAGTAAGGCATGTAATGGGTGATTTTTGAAATATTCATATAAAATACTTTTTGGACTTATAAACACAAAATATTCACTTGGCAGCATGTTTTGGGGCATATACTTGCCTTTTGAGACATTTCTGGAACTTTTTATGGGTTGCATTTTTTCATGATAGTAAGGCTATAGTAAGGCTATAGTAAGGCTATAGTAAGGCTTGTTTTTGTTGGTATTTTGAAATATTCAGATACAATGTTTTTTGGCGTTTTTAGCACAAATGATTCACTTGGCAGCATGTTTTGGGGCATACACTTGCATTTTGAGACATTTCGGGGACTTTTTATTTTTATGGATTTTTTCACGATGGTAAGGCTATAGTAAGGCTATAGTAAGGCATGTTTTTGGTGATATTTTAAAATATTCAGATAAAATATTTATTGGCGTTTTTTGCACAGATTATTCACTTGGCAGCATGTTTTGGGGCATATACTTGCATTTTGAGACATTTCTGGAACTTTTTATGGGTTGCATTTTTTCATGATAGTAAGGCTATAGTAAGGCTTGTTTTTGTTGGTATTTTGAAATATTCAGATACAATGTTTTTTGGCGTTTTTAGCACAAATGATTCACTTGGCAGCATGTTTTGAGGCATACACTTGCATTTTGAGACATTTCTGGAACTTTTTATGGGTTGCATTTTTTCATGATAGTAAGGCTATAGTAAGGCATGTTTTGGGTGATTTTTGAAATATTCATATAAAATACTTTTTGGACTTATAAACACAAAATATTCACTTGGCAGCATATTTTGGGGCATATACTTGCATTTTGAGACATTTCTGGGACTTTTTATTTTTTGCATTTTATTATGATAGTAAGGCTATAGTAAGGCTTGTTTTTGGTTATATTTTAAAATATTCAGATAAAATATTTGTTGGCGTTTGTTGCACAGAATATTCACTTGGCAGCAT
>NC_024311.1:2189319-2189529 GCF_000523025.1 Cynoglossus semilaevis
GGGGGAGATTAATCCAGACAGGAGCGGGGGTCAGGAAAGGGTCAGAAGAAGGGATGTAAAGCCATGGATGTTGTATCTGACATCCTAAACTGCAGTAGGTCATCACAGAGAGGTACCTATCAGCCCAACCATGCCCACAAAAAAGTGTCAGGAAAAGTAGGTTACTTTTAGTATTCACATTACTGCTTATTTTATTCTACTGCAACTACC
>NC_024311.1:2189629-2222556 GCF_000523025.1 Cynoglossus semilaevis
CATGAGAGACACACCTGCCTGCAGTATCTGTCTCTTGGACTCATACCAAACAATATTGGTTGGCCAATGTTATCGGACGTATTTTAATGTTTTGCTAAAATTGGTGTGGCAAGTAAATGACTCAGTAAGGAGTCAAACCCAGGACCTACAACATGTGGCCCTTCCAACTGAGCGACCAAATTCCCTTGTATATTGCCCAGTTTAAATCCGCCGTGTGTTTAGCCTCACCAAATACTACAGTATGTGTTTTTCCTGTCTGTTACTTCAGCAGCATGGGCCCTGTGCCCTTCTGTAAGAAACTATACCTAACAACCACTACAGTAATAGATACAATCACTGAACTAATGTCCTCCCTACCACACAGATACAGATAATGTTGCAAACAGCAGCTGCGGAGAACACGGTCTTTAAATCATTTGCTTGTAGCAGGGCAGCTGGAAAGGCACCGGGCAACAAGATGTGTTTAAGCCTCTGTGTTACAAATAAATGGAGCTGTAGTACACGAGGCAACTGCTGGCATATACAAGCACTTAACACACAGGGGGGATATAGTGTAATATCATACCAGAGCATATGATATGAATTTTTTTTTTCCAAAGACCTGAGAAGAACTGGGAGTAGAATTTTGATGTATTTTTTTTTTCGAAGAACTGGGAGTAGAATTTTGATGTAGTGTTAGGAAGTAGAAATGAAAAATTATTCTTTAGCACTAAGTACAGTGATCATTTCCTCCAACATTTAGATGATGGATCTGTGTCATCTGGAAGTGCAATCTACAAGATGTAGCTCTTCATATTTACCTGGAGAGCTGAACTAGAAAAACAGCACTCTGTCAGTAACGTACAGCAGGGCTGCCCAGTAAGTGGATCACAGTGTACCGGTAGAGTGCGATGCGAGTGCTGGTAGACCATGAGCCATTAAAATAAAGAAACGTTAATATAAATACAATACTATAGCGTGTAGTTTGTATTGTTTTTATTGTCTATTCATGTTTTTTTCTTGGAACAGGTCGTACAAAACTAAATTTCGTATCACCTTCCCTGGTGCATATGACAATAAAGAGATTCTGATTCTGTAGTAGTGGCCATATATGCTAAGGATTGAATCAGATTTTAACATATAGCTTCATGCATTTAATCAGTACCCCAAAATATAATGTACAGTGGAACCTTGGTTGTTGAACGCCTCCCTTTTCGAAAACTATTTGGTTCATGAACAAAATCTTTAGCCAGAAATTGCCCCGGTTGTCGTACCATAACTCGGTTGCCGAACAAGTGACAATACCGCGCATGCATCACTGAGTGACTCAGTATGTGGTGTCAGTCCATGCTCGGGATATACATATATGCTAATAACTAATTTTTTTTTTTATTATTATTATTCAATCACCATAGTGAGAGTTTTTTTTTTTATTATTATTCAATCACCATAGTGAGAAAATAGTGAGAACAACAATAGAAGTGAAGAAAGAGAGATTATGTGTAAGCATGTAAACAGCGTTCGTGTTTCAGATCTGGCTTAACAGTATGGCTCAGCAAAGCTGTTGATTTGGACCATCATTAAGAACAAGGAAGCAATAAAAAAAAAGCTAAGGTTGCTAAAGGAGTGACTGTGATCACCGAGCAACGATCTCAGACATTAGAAGAAGTGGAAAAGTTGCTATTGATTTGGATCAACGAAAAGCAATCATGACTCCTCAGCACCGGTAAGAATGAATGAAATGCCTTTCCTATGTTTAGCTTTATTCTTTATACAGTTGTGTTTATCTTCTTTTGTTAGATCTAATTATTTTCATTGGTTTTGTGCATGAACTTGGACAGAAAATACTGTTGAAAAAGTTAATAATAAGCAATCATCCACGGTTGTAAATATGTTATATATAACAGTGTGCCCCCTCTGAAGTACCAACAACTAACGTACAACACTGTAATGTTGCACATATGAAGAACATTATGTGTGAACCCTCTTAGAAATGTTGTTGGACGTCTTAGACAAGTTTCGGTGCAGATTCCTGCACGACGCTTTGCACGACGCTTTGCTTTCCATATGTGGCTGATGCCACATATGGAATGTGTTACATGACGACATCGTAAAAGCAGGTTGGACCCAAATGCAACACTAGGGAGACTTTCTTCAGATGTAGCAGGTTTATTAACAAAGTGTGAAATTAACACAACAGGACAAGGCAAAAACTATAAGGCATTGACTGCAGCAAAACATAAACTGCAAGGCATGGACTTCTTCAAAACACGACCAACTAGGAACACACACAGAGAACACAAGAGCACAACGATCCAACCAGGACAGAGTGAGGGAGAGAGGGCACCAGGTGATACGAGTGAGACTAATGACGAATACAACAGGTGAGTGTGATGACTCTGATTGCACCACAGAGCAGAGCAGCCAGCGGGACCAGGGAACAAACAGACCTCACAGAAAGGTTGGTTTTCAATAATCCTTGCTTGTTTTTTTTTGTTTTTTTTTGTTTTTCTTTCTGTATTGTAATTGCCCAAAACCTAAATACAAAGTTGCATCCAGTTAATGAATGTTGATTTTTAATTACATGTGAGGGCTGTGGAACATTGATCATGTAAATCTATGATCTATAGCTGGCAATGATTTCAGTGGACCTGCAGAGGTAAAGGCTAGTAGTGTAATATCTTGTGATCAAAATGTGGGTCACCACCTTAAAGAAATTACAAAATTACAGCTTTTTGGTTTAACTGCAATGAACAAGTAAACTGGACTACAGAGGGGGACATTTGAAATTTGATTTTCTTATTTTTTCATTGTGGAAAAACACAATTTTGTACTTCACTTTAATGTAACTTCAATCTTCAAGGTCATAGTAATTTACCAGAAGAGAAAACTGCCAAGATGTCCATTATGTCCTGTGAGGCAGAAGTGTTTGAAGAAAACAAGAACGTCAAATTCATCAGATTTTCAAATGGATAGAACACAATCATTTCTCCCGGTTGACTCCTGATAGTTCTGGCTGTTTTTTTTCCACTTTATGTTGTAATGATCGGTCTTGGACCAGGCTATATTAGTGAAAAAGACAGAATATATATATATATATTATAGTTGTACTTCATTCAGTACGTGGTCTTCCCGGTCTAACTACCATGAAAACTTCAAAACCCGCTCACCTAGACTATTTTTTCAAGTAGCCTCTCTGAATCAAGTATGACAGTTTCATTAAACCATCACTTTTATATCATCTATTTCTCTTCATCTCCCTCGCTCCTTCTGCCCTTGCTGAGATAATTATACAAACGTACACGTTTTCGCCAGGACTTATTTTCTCAACCGAAACAAAATGAAGGGCACTTGAACTGCATGTCATAAATACGAGTTGTTTTGATTTAAAGTTTCTGGTTTTAAAATATTTGCAATACTTATATAAAATATTTACACTACTACTGTTGAGTCAATCAATGTTATTACAGTACAATGAGTGGAACATTGTACTGTAAACAGAGACGTTTCTCTTCATTTCTGGTAAAAAAAAACCAAAACCTTCTCTACACGATCTGTGGCATAACAGCGACAACAGTACCTGAATTCTTTGCCGAGCGATATTTTGTCAAAAATAGCCATGCATTCTGATGTTTAGTGATGTTGAAAACAGCTATTTTAAAGGCTGTAAAACAACCTTGTCGCAAAGTAACTTTAATATCTTTAGTTTTTAAAACACAACTGTACCATGTATTGTCGGGTTCAGTCACATCCGTATGCCTCTCCCTGCTAGAAAAGGCTTCTGTTTTTCTCCCTCTCCAAGTCTAGACAAATTAATAATAGAAAAAATGAATTTTGTTACATGCAGGGAACAAACAGTAGCTTCGCAACACTTCCTGTTGATCCTTGAATGATGCAGGAGCCTCTCCGCTGCTTCCTTCTCTTTCCCAGTTGTGTTTTCACCGATTTCGGGAAGATCTTCAATTTGCGTAGTTTCATAGTGGCAACAGATTTTTCCATTAGACTCTTTGTTGCTTCCACTGTCATGCTGAAATACTAGAAAGCTCTCGTGTTGCATTTCAAAAGCTCTTCACACAAAGAACAAATAAATGCTTTTAAAAGTCTTTGGATCAAGACGACTGGATCTGAAGCATGTCAAAAGCGAGGAAGTTCCAGTTCTACGGCAGAACTTTACTTGGTGTCAGATTGAGTCAGTGTCATTGATGGAGAGTGTGTAGTGATTAAAAACCAGTTCCAGGCCCGCCAGCATGTTCAATCCGGCCCACTTGATGAATTTTGAAAATAAGAAAAACACACAACACTTGATGTTCAGGATATTTCATTAAATATGAATAAAGCTTGATGTTCAGGTTATTTCATTAAATATGAATAAATAACAAAAAAATATCTTATGTACTTGTACTTCTTTGCATAAAAACAAAACACGGACTTATTGTTGTTTAATGGTAATTATGTTATGATTTTATTGGTGTGGCCCACTTCTAATAAGTTTGTATGTGGCCCGTGAACCAAAAATGAGTTTGACACCCCTGGTTTATAGGATTAGTGAAAATGTTCTGAGTTAGTGCTGAATGCTAATGCTAATGTTAAATGTCAGGATCATTAATGACTGCGTTACTCATTTATTTAGTCTTTCATTCATTTGCTACAGCCAAATCATTTTCAGAGTAGAAGGCGAGACGTCGGAACCAATCCCCATTAGTCACCAGGCGGGGGTGTGCACGCTGTGGACAGTTAAATGGTCAATCACAGAGCACAGCTAGAGTCAAATGGCCAATAACATTACCATTCGTACCTACTGTCATTTTGAAAGACTAATAGCCTTATCCTTAATGCAGTGTTTCTTAATCATGGACCCCCTTTGGGGACAGAAATGTTTCCATGCCCCCCCCGTGACCCACACCCCTGCGAAATTAAATACTTTTGAGAACCTGATAACATGTATATTTTTATCTGTACAAACCACTGCATGAGTTGCTGCCACCTAGTGACTGGAGGCTTGTTATCATTTAAGCATTACATCAGTGGTACACTTATGTCCAGCGTGCCATATTCAATTGGAATATCCCCTCACACCTGCCCTGGCCCCCTGAGGGAGCGCAGTGAGGTCACTGCGCTCCCTCAGGGGGCCCGCCCCACTATTTGAGAAGTGCTGCCTTAATGTGTAACTTTGTGAATAGTAGGAGGATCCAGAGCGGACTAAGAAAACCTTAGGACACACGGGAACCCTTCCACCATGTAGCCAATACATATTATCACACTTTTGAAGTAAAATAAGTCAATACATAAAATGTGTTAAATGTCCTCTTCCAATTTGGAAATGTATTACTCAGGCCACAGTATCAAAAAACACCTAAGCTTTCTGTTTCAGCTTCGATTTAAAAAAAAAAACAAAAAACAAAACAAAACAGTGAAATCCTGATTGCAAACACTTGCATCACTTTATGGATCGGTAAAAACACAACACAGACGCCTCTCCGTCTTTGAAAACCTTTTCTTTCTTTTATCTGCAGCAGTCAGAGTTACAGGAGATGAAAGATTACAAATTTCAAACAGAGAAATGCTGTAAAATAAATGTGCTTAAATGATTTATTTATTTTCTTATGGTTGTATTTATTAGAAAGTGTTGTATCCCTTCGAGCTACCCAGCTGGACTCGTACTCGCACTAAGATCAAAGCACGGAAGGAGAAATGTATAGAAATCAAATTACATGGAAATCAGCTAATGATTGGAGGCACAAAAACATGAAAAAGTGTTAACAAATCCAGCCACCTTTAATGCATTTTATTTTATTTATTTTTTTTTTTTATTTAATTATGTTTTAACTGCCGGTAAACCTTTTTGTTGTATGTTATATGTTGTGATGTTTTAGATCAATAAAACCCAAATCTTTGGGTGAGCTGAACAGAAAAAAGCTTGGGTTTGATCCAATGCTGTTCAGAAATTAAAACGTTTTACTCATAAATTCTAAATGAGGAGCTCTTTTATTCAGATGAAGTAATCTGTGGAACCAAAACATTTTTTTTTTTGCAGGAATTGTATTTGTTTGCCACTCTTTAAGGCCTTCTAACATGTACATATATACAGACATGTATACACACATAGTTACATATGCATTGTGTGAGCATATATATATATACACAAACATATACTTACAATATATATATATAATATAATTAACAATTTATGCTCATGCTTCTCCCTTTAATGCAAACAGATACAAGTAGATTAGATAATTATTGTCCTTTATTCACATTTAATCAAATATAATTTTACAAAAGATATCCTGAACATGAATTGTATATTTTTTTATTTTCAAAATTTATTAACTTCCAAAGCAGCATAGCTGTTGATCAGATTGTTTGAGAAAGTCTTCCATGCAGTCTTAAGAAAATGGGGAGACAAAGAGCTTTTTTGTCCAGGTTTGAAACTGCCAAGAACAATAACTTAATTTAGGTCTTTACCTTAAATAATCCCTCATTCATTTGCTCTGACTTTAATGTATCCTTGGCATTAGTTGAAAAACAATTTTAGTCATTCAAATCTCATGATTTATTTCCACTTGTAAATCCCTCTGATCCACAGTGTCTTTTTATATACAAAATATGGTGTCATTTCTTTTTTTTCTTTTTTTTACATTCTCTAAGACGTCCTGAGCTCATCTTTAAATTTAACAGCTAAACTTCCACATAATGGACATTTGGATTGAGTCTATTTGCACTCTGGTTTTACACATCATTTCAGTTCTTCACTGCACTCACGACTATTTCTTCTGTCCCAAATAGGATTTATTACTGTTTACTCGAGCTTCAACTGCCTTCAAATCATAGCAGCACTTAGAAATACTCATTTCGCTTCCTAATTGAAAGATGCTGGATAGACGGTGTTAACCTCCTGCCAGCTAATCTCACATTATCTCCCATAAATCATCCTCGATTAGGCAGGACAACCGATCGGGGAGCCTGGAGCAAGAAAAGAAAACTTGACTCTTATTGGACTGCAGACGTGTTAGCGTGCTTCAGGGGCTGATTCACATGAAGCAACTAAAATGTTTCATGTTGTTATGAAGATGCATCACGCAGTTAACATGTCGGCCGACGCTTTTGTTGCCAAATTCTGCAGAGCCGGTGGAGGGTTGGTAGAGTTGATGATGCCTCATTTTCACAGCCTCACATGTCAAGACAAAGATGTTGTGTGAACACAATTTCTGACAATTTTTTTTCTTCCATTTTGTCTCTGACAGACAAAAACCTTCTTAAACAAAGACAGATTACAGTTTGAGACACAGATGTAATGGCCTTGATTCAAACACACGTGCTGCGTTCTCTCAATTTTTCTCCATCATGGAACAACTGATTGATGAAGTTTTCATCCGACTTGTGTCTGAGACTGAGTAGAAGTTATGTGCAGTTTAAAAGTTTATATCTCATGTATTATTTGAATGTATTTTATTGAGAGATCAGTAGAATTTATTCTACTACTTCAAAAATGTTTTGCCTCCGGGCCTGAGTTTGACCTGTGTGATCTAAACGTTCTTTGTTAGGTGTAAATGGATGAAGTAGAACAACAGAACGTGAACAATGTGATTAGAACAAAAAAACAAAACAAAAAACAAAACAGAACACACAGTGACAGGCTATAGATCACAGGAGACTGAGGTTAATTTAACACAGGTGAAACACAACAAACTAGACCATCACACTGAGTCCAAACAGACACAGACCACAACGGAATATAAACAGGAAACTGGTGATGTTAACAGACATTGGTTAATTTGCCTCCATGATTACTACTTTTTTTCCTAACCAGTTTGTGTGCAAACTCAACTCAGAAATACAGTTTTAGTTAGTTGAGTTTGACTAAGATAGGCTTGTCTTTCTGTATGAAGTGTGCATGTGCTTTTTCTTGATACAGGGGGTCCTTGAATTCCGATCAAACTTAACCCAATTTTCACTGTATAGTCTGAACTCACATACTGTACATCAGAACCTATGTCACTGACCTACACTAACACCGTGGTAACATCATAATCTAGGACATGAAAACATCAGAGGAGTCCGACTTACGCTTGGGAGCCATAATGAAGGGCAAAAAGTCCCCCTCCCACCCTAAAAAAAAAACAAAACAACAAAGTAAAGGAAGTGATTGTAGCACAATCCAAAGTATGGCGCACAACTGGCGAATGTAAGCCAAGCCATCTTTGAAGCAAAGTTCAATGAAATCCAGGCATAACAGAGATATATTCAAGTGTGTATTCATTTGAATAAAAACAGTATTATTTATTATCTGTCCCATTTAAAAGAAGGCTACTAGAAATACTTCTAACGTACTCACCAGACATGACCTTAGAAGAAAAACAACACAAATCCTCAAGTTTTATAATTTTACAAATGTAACCATCATACTGACTTGGTCTGAGCAGGAACATTGATTTGTGTGGGTTTTTTTGTTTGTTTGTTTGTTTGTTTGCTTTTTTTTTACTTTGACTCAGTTGTGCACCCACCTGTTTCTTGCTGTATATCCTAATAAGATGATGAATAGGGGTTAAAAAAAAATAAACAACTTCAGTAAAACCACATCATTGGGCTGGAATGGAAATGAGCTAGATAAAACCCATAAATATTTGGACCTGTCAGAAGAACATTTTTGCACTCCCACACAGTTTTAAGGATTTCCAGAGGAAAGAAGAAGCAGATAAACAAGTATCTATAGTTTGAAAGTTCTCAAAAGCCCCGCAGCTCATTATTTCAACACTAATGGCTAATGTAGAGTGAAAAAGAACAGAGGCATTTAAAAGCACAATGTATTTCAGGATTTATACTAGGGCGGTGTAAGGGCTGTGCAACATTATACAACTTTAAATTCCATCCACTGCGCATTTTGTACTCTGTACTCTTTGTACTGTTATTTACTTGTCAGTTTTTTTATGTGGTAATGCAGATCAGATATCCTGGTCCATGTAAGGATCTCAGTTAGATATCACTCTTGATACATGCTGAACACTCTTGACAATTGTTGTTGTCACTGACCACTGGGTGACCTGACATTCGTACGTTCTATACGAGCAGAGACGCTGCTTCCCAAAACCCATCTGTCAGGGGTTAAAGTGTTGTGTTGAGTGGTTTCCAACATGGGGTAATGACCCCACCTGGAGTCCCTTGTAATTTAAATACGCTTGCCTGAAATGTCTGTTTTTGGTGCCTCTGTAGTGTAGTGGTTATCCTACCTGCCTTACATGCAGAAGGTCATGACTATAAATTGAGTTAAAACAAAACGCAGTGTATTAAAATATATTAAAAAAATGTCTATCTATGCCAGGGGTGTGAAGCTCATTTTGGTTCTAGGGCCTAACTAGTAATTAGTTTATACAAACAACAATAAGTCTGACTTTTTGCCCTTGGTTTTCATGCATTAGATTAATACACTACATTACATAAATATTCATATTTATTAAAACACAAATTTACAAAACATTTCCTGAAGATGAAGGGTTTGTGTATTTATTTATTTTTTTCAAAATTCATGGAGCAGGCCAGATTGAAACTGCAAGTGGAACTGTTTTGGCCTGGGGGCCATATGTTTGACACCCCTGCTCCATGCACATGATATAACATGATTAAAAAAATAGTTCTGAAAGAAAATACTGTAAAATGTCTCTGGAGTTAGCCTGAAATTTGTGATGTTAAAATGAGGTCACAAACTCCAAAACAGTTCAAACACCTTCATTCATATGTGGTTTTTTTTCACAAGTAACAGAACATACAATCAAGCTTGACAAAAAAGACCCTATTAGACTCGGTCCCATCTGCAGCCGTGGCATGGAGACCTACATGTTGGTGTAGGAGCGGTTGATGCAGAGGCTTTGTTTGGAATTTAAGAGACATTTATTCCCACCCACAGGAAGTTTAGCAAGAATTTTATAGATTTCTCCAGCTATAAATCTGCTGGAATACAGAAAAAAAAGCTGCGCTTGACTCCCTGCCGTTCCGTCTACACCGATCTGTCTCACATGAAAAATGTCAGGAGCGTTATGTCATCCATTAACTATGGAACACCAAACACAGAATATGCAAAAATACCTTGTGCGAAACATCAACACTTAGTTTGAGTATCCTGAAAACATCTGCCTTTTTTCAGGTGTCATTTTAAGTTTTTCAGATTAAGACTAAGTTTCCTATTTAAACATGCAATTCCTTGTCTTTGTCTTTCCAAATTATTTGGATTTTCCAAGTGTATGTGTGTTGCACATGGATTTTATATGATGTGTTATCACCAAAAATGTACATTACGGTGCTTAGAAATGCGGGTGAAGCAGTGTAATTTTAAAACATCCACGGCGATAATTTATGGACTTCAGGTGTGTAACAGTTTCCACATTCTCAATCACTCAGGCAGACAGGTGGTGAGAGCCTCGTATGCCTTTCACATTTACACACCGTGTGCCACTTTAATTTATTCAACATTTACATTTCTGTCAGTCCCCACCTTGTCAAGAATCTTTTCTCTCTTTTTTTTTATAGACCTTACCGTTCGGCTTCAGAGTAAAACCTCTCAAAAGACATTAATCTAAATTGATGTGATTTTCTGTGTTCCTGTATTTCAACCAAGTTTCTCGTCAAATTCAGTTTATAATGCATATATCTTTCACTGTGAAATAATTGCTTCGACACAGCATGCAGTCCATTAACTTTTCGTAAGCTTCCCATTAAACTTGCATAATGGTGAGATGGGTAACATGTCAGGGGCTCTAATGTAATGGCTTCGTCTCACTGCCAAATATGGAACGACTTGGTGTCATACATCATTATAAAGACAGAAATCCCCTGATTCTGTAGGAGGTTGGATACGCGTCAGAAAAAAAAAAAAAAAAACATGCCGGGATGACAGATTGACACTGTCCGAGCAAATAATTATAATTCTTTCAAACACTTTTTAACGTTCTGACAGCTTTCAAGCACCTTAGGTTTAAATGACATCACGGGCATCTGGATGTGTAAGAGATTTATCAAATTTACAGCAGAGATACAGAGCACTAGCATATGCTGTTGCCAGTAACAGTAGAAACAAGAAAAAGACAAAGGAACAGTCCACTGTTAAGAAGTCCCCAGTGTTTACACTAAGAAGAAAAATTGGCTCAAATGCATCAATTATGAATTATTACAACCTGGGCTAAAGCTAAAGTGTAAACTTGTAAAGGACAAAGTAAGACACATATCATCTGTCTCTATTTCTGTGGAGACACTTCTCCAGTGCAAAGCCATTTCTCTTTGCTCTGGTGATATGTTTTTATCCAGGTAGCCAACCAGCTGTGTTATTATAGGTGCAAAATTAGAAGGTCGATGGTACATTGGGAAAAATGCCATAACATTTGAACAGGTATATACAGTGGAACCTCGAGATACTAGCATAATCCGTTCCAGGACCGAGTCGGCCCGTACGTAGACACTTGATTCCGTAGCGTACCTTACCTTTTTTTACAAAAACTTAACATTAAATTAACTTACGTATTTTTTATTTTTCCTTTAGGATGGTACACATCGTGGATGTACTGCGATCATACATGTATGCTAGATCACTCACAAGGGCACCACGCTCATATTTATTGATTCACTACCATCCTGACCGCTCACTTTCTTTGGACTCTTCACTATTATGAAGAATAATGCCCGCTCACTTTCTTAGGACTCTTCGCTATTATGAAGAATAATGCATCAAAATAGACAGAAAATAACGTAGATAACGCTACGTACGGAAGCAATGCTTACGGAGGTCGCCGGACACGTGAAGTGAACGAGTGAGGCAGCGTGGGCTGCTCCGAATGCTCGGCCACCTAGCGTCGGTGTGTGTTAGCGTGCTCGTATCTCAAGTCTTAACTCGTATCCTGAAGCAAAAATTTGCTCGAAGGCTTGCTTGTAGCTCAAAATACTTGTATGTCGGGACGCTCGTATCTCGAGGTTCCACTGTACGATATCTGTTATACTCCATACTATTTGTTTAAAAACTCATACTGTATCTGTTATACTACATACTATTTGTTTAAAAACTCATACTGTTGAGTACAAGTGTTTTAACAGACCCATTATTACTTATTTGTTTGCCACAGTGGGTCCTAAAATTTGACGGGGGGCTGGGTCAGGAGCAGAGGTGGACAGAGATGAACTAGATGGAGCGTTCTGTGAACTAAGATAAATGATATGTAAAAGTCATGCATAAAGGCTAAAATACTTTTAGCCTTTTCTACGCCACCTATTGGGCAAAGGTAGGCAATGCAGGGAAGAGGGATATGTATAATGATAACCATAAATCATTAATATAGTTTGGACAAGTTTGGCGGGCCGGATTCAAAGGCCAAGCGGCCCGCATCCGGACCTCGGGCCGTAGTTTGCCGATGCCTGATTTAACACATACAGCCTGTGAAGGCCCATATTATATTCCCTTTTTAACACCAATATTTATTTGTGAAAAGTCAGCTAGGCTGATCCTGAGCCCTAATCCACCAGGGAGTAAACACAGTCAAATTCTGTAGATAAGCCAATCTCCATCACCAATCTCCCCGTCTTATCGCCAAGGTGAGTTTAAATCAAAAATACTGATTTCAGAGGACAAATGCTTGCTACAGGCAGACTGCTGAAGGTCACTCCTCTTGTTTGGTGTCTTTCCTTTGTGGTTTGTTCAGACAGAGGTCATCACGACACAGTGTTTTCTCAGAGACATCCATCAAAGCCATCTTCTCTGCCATTGATTACATTTGCTCATTAAGAACCCTCTGAAGAAAGCCATTGTTTCTCCCCCATCCTCCTGACACACACACTCTCTCTCACACACACACACACACACAGAGACACACAGTTTGACCCATTGTGCTTGTTAGGATTTTTTATTGACTTTCATTCATTTGTTCATTCTTCAAGGAAATCTGTCTTTTGATTATGCAGTTAACCTGAATATAACCGTCCTGGGCCAAAGCATCACATGAATAAATATATTTATACATATATGAGTACATATACATGTACATATACATATACATTCATATATACACGTATACATATATGCACACAATAAATGCAACATGTACCAACATAATGCAAAATTAAAGTGTAGGTACATCAGATTAAACATAAATGCAACATGCACCAACATAATGCAACATTAAAGTGTAGGTACATCAGATTAAACAGTATCAAAGAGTGTTTATATTTCCTTATATTTGTCTTCCTGCATCAAGTACTCAACAGCAGCCTTCTAAACCCCACTCTGTCCCCAGACAGAGTCCCATCTCACTCTAAAGAACTCAACTTTTTTGGCATTCAAACTTCTTCTTCTGGAATCAATATTGCCGGTGATGCCCGATTACACCGTTCAAGGGATTCAATTGAATGGCGACTTCAGTGCAAGTCAAATCAATACCATTTGTCGATCCAGGAAATTACTTGTGTCGTGAAACCTCAAAGCGTAACAAGACAAGAAAAGTCCTGCAATGACATTAGTTTAAGGGGAAATTGTGTGAGTTTCGTACAGATGTTATTTGTTTTGTTTTTTTTTTTTCTCGCTCTTTTAAAGGATTGACATTAACTTGTCTTTGTAAATTATCCTTAGTTACAAGGTACAACTTTGCACACGTTGTTATATTGCAACTTGTTAGTCTCAACACTGCTTCAGATGCTTGCCGAGGTGAAGTGACATCTGAGAGTCATTGGTATCTCTTAGCTTCTACAGAATGCCTTCCACCAGACCGGGGGCTTTGAAGCATCATGCTTCTCACATCTGATATGAAATTCCAGTTGATTTGATCCCTGTCAAACCTGATGAAGACAAAGATTTGTTTTTTTTTTCCCTGTTAGTTTACCTCTAGGCATGAAAACTATAACAGTTTTTCCTGGAGGCAGGCTGCCGGAGCTTTTTGTATTTTTGATTGCCTTTTTTCCATAGTTCTCTGCAGTATTAATATTCAACAATGACTCCCCTGTTTGGTCTCCTAGACATGAATTTTCTATAAGGCATATAAACAAAAATACTGTTTGCAAAACAAAACAAAGAAAATAAAATAAAAAATACATTTCGGTACAAGCAAGCATAGAAAAAAAGGAAAAGAGATTCTAGATGCATTGTGTACTCGGGCCATAATTATTGAATAAATATGTGCCCTTTGATTTTGAATTTCTTTCATATTAAAATTTATTTTAAAATTAGATATTAAATTCTTTTACACGTCAAATGCATATTTCGATATACACCATATATTTCATATTTTGATACTCTGTTAGAAATTTAAATTCAAAATCAGAGGGCACACATTTGCATCCATACATAATAGGTGTAATATGTCAGGTTAGTGTAGGAAAGCTCAGGGTCCTCAGTGTCATATTAGGTTTTGGCACACTAAGGTCAGTTTGACACAGCTCAAGGAGAAAGTACTGGAACAGGGGAAGATGAGCCAGAAAAACAGGTTCAAATGGATCAGGTATCTGGCAGAAAGACATGTCACAGAACATTGTCAAGAGGCTGGTATTTTTAGGTCCGACAGCCACAGTTCACTGGCACTTTTACAAAAAAAAAATAACATTGTGAGACTACTGGAGACAGGACAGGAGAGGAGAAGCAAGAGTGAAAGGAAATGGGAAGATAGTGACAAGAGGGAGCGGTAATAACCGTCATTGAGGAAACCTTTGGTGTAAAATAACCACTGGCAGAGACATGGGCCCAGCATTAATCCCTCTGGGTCTCATGTCTCCATCGCATGATGATGCAGAACCTCTGTTGTTTGATAGTTAAGACTGAGCCACTGGTAGGCCTGTGGCAGGGCCATTGATGGTAAAGTGACACTTTGTGACAAAAGTTTGACTTACAGTAGTCTCCTTGGCAAACCGAGCACAGCCGGAATGTCCCTGCCTAAACAAGTCTGCACTTGTTTCAGGTGAGTAATGGGAGAGATAATTAACTCTTACCATTACTTTAAATAAATGATAAATAAATAATCAGCATCTCTTCCAGCTACGCCTGACCGAACATCAGATCGGCTAATTGGAACCACTCGAGTTATAATTCAACTGAGGGTCATACATGTACACAACGGCACTGGTTCACGCACTGTAGTAGATTTATTTCACTTTGTTAATTAGAGCAAGTCTCACCATCGCATCACTGCTGTCCTGAAGCAGATGACCCGTGAAAATGTTCAGCTTCTGAGCGGCTGCTGGATCCTCCACTCTACCAGATACTAAGGTGTCGCTTTTCCACATTGTTCCTAATGAAGCGACTTTCACAAAGATGACCATTTGACCATGTTAAAGCCAATTATTCCCAAATATATTTAAATCTACGCCATCTAGATTAATCTGGAGAAACCATCTCTCAATAGAGGGGTGGTTTCAGACGCAACCTTTCATCCACCTATAATAGGGCAGTGGTGGCTTAGTGGTTAAGGAAGCGGACTTGGAAAGCAGACTTGGGTCATGTCACTGTCCCCAGGCACTTAAAGCTGCCCACTATTCACTTTGGTTTGTAGGTTAAAAGCAGAGGTCACATTTCGTTGTGTGCAGTGCTGCTGAGTTCTCTCCCCAAAAAACTTCAACCCCCTCCCTGAAAACAAGACCACAGTTTCATTTCAAAAGTGTCACTCAGGTGGACTCAGGTTAGTCCGTAGCTATGGTACCACTGAACATTCAAACCTCTAACCTTGTGGCTTTACATTCTGCCCTCCTTAGAATAGGCTGTGTTTCACCACACCTCCATCCTCCCTTTCTGCAACGACCCTTGTTACAGGTATGCAGCCCCTTTGAGGCCAAACACCAGAATTTCCCAGTAGTCAGTCAGAACTGAAGAAGCCTCTTGCATAAGAGGTGAAATGTCTTAAAAAAAAAAAAAAAAAAACTCATCCAGTTGCCCTTGATGTAACTATTTTTGGATTAAATGACCTGGATGACTGGGAACCTAGGCAGACGTGTTTCCATTATTGCTGCTTATTGGTTTTTAAAAGCTTTCATAACTTTTTATGTTTACTTTACTTTTTTTAAATTGCACACATGTTACAGTGTTTATTTCCTATCCTTTATAATGTGTCAGAATAGAATAGCTCACACTGATGCCTCATGGACAGTGTCTCACAAGCTTCACTTTATTTAGGGTTTAGAAGTTGTTGTTTTTTTGACGGTAGGTGTGAAGTTACTCTCTTCTGGATCTGGGCTGACACACTCTTGCACTTGTCATCCCAGTTACTGTTTGTTGTTGTACAATAATACCAACAGCTACAGCGAGACAGGGACACACTGTCTTAAAGGTCAGCTGTTCAGTGCAGTCGATGATCGTCCAGACCTCTTGTTGAGCCGAGCTGAGCCGCGTGTCTCCGGCCGAGCGGAAAACGAGAAGAGACGTGGAAATCGAGACTCGGGGGCGGAGAGAGGTACGGAGGCTATCATGGACGGTGCATGTGTGTGGTGGGGGGGGGCGGAGAGAGGTACGGAGAGACTATCATGGACGGTGCATGTGTGTGGTGAGCAGGTTCAAATTCAAATGAAGACATTAGATCAGTCACACAGCAACATGTGTTGCACAAAATGAAAGTGTAATTAACTGTAAAGTTTCTGGTGAATATGTCACAAACGCAATGCTGTGACGATCCATTTTTTTAAAACAACCGGTGTTGATTGTCCCAAATGTGTTAAAGCCAATTAATATATACACACACACACATTAACACTTTAAGACGTGTCATGCAGAACCATGTTATAAGTGGAACAAAAACGCAACTTCCCCAAGAACACAATTACGATGGGACCCAATCGCTGGCCGCTCGAGTCATTCAGTTGCCTCCAGCAAATGTTCATTAATTAGCAGTTAGCACAGATGAACCTATTGGGCAACGTCAGGAGATACCGGATGAGCATTCACCTAGCCGACACAGACGCGCTTGTGTTCTTCCGTTCTTGTAGACTTGAAGGCCTTCAAATCTACAAGAAATATAAACAGTATATAGAAAATACTCTGACTTTGTGTCTTTACACCATGATGAGTTATATCTTAAGGTTTTAAAACAGTCCATTTAGTTTTTTTTATAATACATCATTCTTTTTTTTTTCTACCTCCGTTATATAGTCCATGAGGTAGAATCACCTGGGGCTAAAACTGATGGAAATTGTATCTGTTTGCTTCCATCCATGATTGATCATTTTGAGAAACCAACCTTTGTCACCGCGGTGTCACTCCTGATATCTCAGGGCACTGAACACTGGGGAGAAGTGTGGCAGCTTTGTCCCTCCTGAGGTTGACCGATGACAAAAGTTTCAAAGCACACTCAGAGATATTACCAGCTTGGCAGTTCCTCTTCTCCATGGACAGGCAGTAATAGCAAAGGCAAAAATCAATTTCTTCCAGACCTGCCATCCTCATGTGGCAAGAACAGCTATGTTAGTTTTAAGGAGGCAGCTGGCAGCCTGTGAGTTATTGCCTGTGCTCATTAAATTGACCCACATGCCATATTGAAAGTTTCGGTTACAAACCGTGATTATGTGAGACGGGATGATGATGATGATGCCTCACCTACATTTCAGCCTCGTCTGGCTTGCCTTCATTATTATTTCGACTTGTACAGCACTTAGGACTACAACACCTATCAACTCTCATCAACTTTTAAAGTAAATAAAGTATTTGTGCAGCAAATACTTTCTATTGTGTGACTAATTTGTGTATTTAAAAGTAAAGGAAACATGTTAATTACATAGATGTACGACAATTTCTCTTAGTCCTGGGTTCAAGCCCCAGGGGAATCACGTACTTAATGGCGCCTCCCCTTGGGCAGCCTGTTGCACAACAATTTCCTCAGTGTGGGATCAATAAACTTCTTGTGTTTCTTTTTCATTTTAATGATATAATTTCATTTCAAGGACTGCTTTTATTCAATGTCATCCTTGAGGAAGATGTTGTTTCACATTTAAGTCTGGAAAATGCAAATTAAACAACACCCTAATAAAAGGAAAAATGCACCTGATATAGCACTGTTAGGATTGTGTCACGCTTATAACACAATATTAAATCGGTGATCCTCAACTGGCAGCCTGCAGGCCAAATCCAGCCCAACGAACCAACCCATCCGGTCCATGACTAGATTCCAAAATACACAAAAATAATATTGTTAGACACAAATTTGATCATTTTATTTGATATATTGTGCGGCCCCCAATACATTTACATATATAACTAGCCTTGCAGCATTACACTGCTTCATGGAACGACACTATATTTTCTCTTTCTGGGATTTTCCAAATGCTGTGGCACAATTACTTTTGCTGAATGAACGTTTGAAAATAACACAGCTTTATATTTAGAACTACTGTCCAGTGATTAACAGATATAATCTCCAGTCTCTCCATTCAGGTTTGACTTGATTTTATGGAGCAGTCCCTTGGAGCCATTTACAAAGCCTTAGTTGTCCTGTGGTTTTAGCAAGTATGTGGCTTAGAATCCTAACTAAGTATTTATTTTTGAATAAGAAACAAGGAATCCTCTGAATCTGGTCTTCAGAACATAAAATATGCATAAACCAGACAAGTCCTCAGGACAGACTTTGCAGTGTTCATGGAAACATTAATGGAGTCTCTTTTAGCTTTACTGTGTTATTGTAACCATATAACTCCTATAACTATCTTAAAAAACAAACATTCCATGTGCATCAGTAAAATATATAAACCAAATGTATTTCAGTTCTTATGTCCTAGATTATGTTACCTCTGTGGATATATAAACCAAATGTATTTAAGTTCTTATGTCCTAGATTACGTTACCTCTGTGTTAGCGTAGGTAAACATAAGTGCAGTATGTAAGTTCTGGAATGGATTTCCGACATAAGTCCAGGCCCGCTTGTAATTTAAATAGAACTAAATCTGAACACAATGTATAATATCTCAAGGCGCATCATGGCTGACTGTCGGTACTTAGTTGTAAAGTATAAGGCGTACTGTGTCAACGGGAACCCTGGAAACAGTGTAGAGCAAAACAGGAACAGGAAATAATGTATAGCAAGGTCAACCTTAGCAATGGGCTAACACATTTTTGGATGTAGGCATAGAAATCACTTTATTGTAATTGGTAATGATTATAATAGAAGTACTTCACACAACAGTGCTGCCATTAACAATAACTGCAATTATCTTATTTCCTGCCTAATGGCAGGGCTGAGATTCTAATTTAATTAGTTTCACCACTTCATGAATTTCATTGCAGTTGCCTGTTTTTGTTAAATGGCTGTGTGATCTGCTTTAAAGTAACAGTTGTAGTTATGTGACCTCCCATTTACATTTTCCTTTTCACAATATTCAGTATGATCATAGGAATGATTAGTATGGGTCATTTCCATCTAGAATGCTGGACTTAATTCAACTTATATGTGCCATGATGCCCGGATAATTGTGGAGTCAGTGGGGGCAAGTTACCTAAAACAGCAGTAAATCCTGACTCCCTCTGCACCTTGGCTACACTTAAACATTTCCTAAAGGGTTTGAATAGATTCTTAGACAAAGGCCAGCACTGACAGAGCCCACCCCTCGCTGGGGAAAAAGGCCTGACTAGAATAAAATATTATTAAATGAACAAAAGAAAAAAAAAAAATTCCCATAGAATCAATGAAATGGTTTCTCCTTTAAAGTAATTGTAGATGTTCTTTTTTGTCTTTGTCACTTAATAAATTCACTCACTTTAATGGTCAAAAACCCACTTCTTACTCTCCCTGTAGAATACAGCGCTAATTAATGATTTAATAAAAAGCACTGGAGGGATTATGAAGAGTATTTTTTGTCATTTTTCAATCAGACATGTTCTATTTTGGAAGAGAACAGCACAGACATGAAAATAACTTTTACTACCAGAGGTTTCTTTAAAAAAGGTAAGAGAAGGGCAATAATCAAATTATGGATTTGCAGAAATTCACGTGTTGGAATATAGTGATGAAGGATTCATCAGTAAATCATGACCCAAATTGAAAATTGTCAATTTCTTAGATTTATTTCTTTAAAACCAAAACTCAAAATACAATAATAAGTAATAGCTAATGAGTTATTAAAAAATACAAAATAATTAAAATAAAAGTGCAAACACAGAGGTATTAAATAAAATCAATAATTTAGCTTAAGATGAAAAAAAATAAAAATCAACTTCTCATTACCTCAGTATGTAAATACTGAAAAACACTGTGCTCTAAAATTCTTATGAAACACTCACTGCAGCATTAGGAGTAACCCTGGCATCATAGACCTGAGATTTATGCTCTTGACAAGAGTGCCAGAGTGTGGAGTTATAGGTGACACACTCACTCTGAGGTCATGCTCAGTGTCCAGTTTGTTTCTCTCTTCTGTCTTCAGCTGAACAAGAGCTGAGGAGGAAACGCTGAATGGTGGGAGGAAGGCAAGGGAAGGATACACTCTTCATCACAGTGGTGCACCAGAACTTAACTCTGCAATCTGTTTTTCAGAGTGCGGTCATATGATAACCTTAAACAGCCGACTCTCTCCGTTGCTTGGCAACATTGACACTTCCCATGCTGATTCCAAAAGGGTCACGTAACCAGTCATCATCCCTCTGTTTCTTGGAAGCAGTCAAGAAGTTTATTCGCATATGACAAGATTGTTTTTTTTAGACACCAGTCCAGTTGCTGTACCTCAGGTTGTGTTTTATTTTGATAAGACCATGTCACCTGGCATGACTTCAACTCATGTATAGTGGCATTAAAGTATTGGAGTATCTGCTGTGGGTTGATCCTTTGACCATGTCCTTGGCAGTAGCTAAGATTAAGTCCTCTGCACTGATATGCATCTTCTTGAACTTCACAATATGATGTGTCACCTGGTAAGAGGCACTGAGTACTTGTTCTCGCTCTCAGTACAAATTAGTGAGACACTACTGTGATGTACTCCCGGAGTACTGGATGGCTTTTTTCTTTTAGAGAATAGTGTTTTGATTCCAAACGCCTTCGGTTTTGATGCATAACGCCTCGCTGCACAAAACACACTGAGGTTTTTGTACTCCTCTCAGCAGATTTCTCTCACTCAAACTGTCGCATACCTGCATTTCACCCCTCTCAATTGCAATTACTTCTTTAACGTTAATTAACTGCTATTTAAACTAGAAATTATTTTTTTCCAAAGGCCTTGTTCCCATCAAATACTAGTCAGCAACCCGCTTTTGGGTCATGACCCAACAGTTGAGAATCACTGCTCTAGAAGAAAAAAAAAAAAAAAAAAGAAGTTTCCAACATCTGAAGCCACTTTGTTTTATCTGTTCAATACAGTTCCCTGGCCTCTCAATGGTTAATCAATGAAACCCAAGAGGACTAATAAGGCACTGGGGAATTTCAGCTGAAAGCCTTTGATCCGCTGACCTTCATACACTGATTCTCTGGCAAACAAAAAAAAAAAAAAAAAAAACACAAAGAGGGAATGTTTGCATGTTCTTAATGGGCCTCCCAGGATCCAGTTGGCACCACCTTGGTTTGGACTGGGTCGGTTCAGACATTGAATGGACAGAGCCTTGTTACTAGCCTCTTGACAAGTAACCAACAGCTCCATGTGCCATCGTACAGTACCTCCTGACAGTAAACCCAGAGGCTTATTAGTAACACATGATTAAGTCATTACTGTTGAACAGTAAAATGCAGATTATGCAGGAAATGGGGCGTGTGTTAAATATGGAAACGTTCTTACTCTTAATTCCTCTGAGTGAGACATCAAGCTGCTCTGACATTCGAGTCACCTTTGCAGATAAGGTTGTGAAGAAACACGCCGCTGTTGTTTTTTTTAAATGACATTACGAAATTGAGATAAATATCAACATGGTGACAACAGAGTGTATTCGTTGACAGGCTATAGCGTTGTGTGTGTGTGCGTTTGCTTGTGTGTCCGTCTGTGTGCGCTCAAATGTAGTAATGGCTGCGACTGAGAAAGTGATTTGGCTCTCAGAGGCAACCATTTATCTTAATCCAGGCTGACCTAAATCCCCGACATCTGCTGTACACGCTCTCCCTCTAAAACGGAGTTTCGCACTCTCTCCTCCCGTGTACCATCTTTTCTCTTAACCATAATTGATGACTGTAACCTTTTAATGCTTCAACATATTCATCCACAAGAGGCTCCCCCCTCCACGTTGCCCACGGACAGGCACGCGCAAATGTGGCGTTGCTGCTGCTACATGAGAATCGAGGGGAGCAACGACACGAGGTTTATTCAAGCGTGTTACGAAAGGGTAATCTATAGTCACAGAGCCACGCTGACATTTTGACACTGGAGGCAGATCTGGCAGACAAATCAGAAAAATGAGGACATGAGCTACAATTCTCACACTTGTTTATTTTATATTGGACATATAATGGCAAAGACACATTTTTGTTACGCTCGAGCTGGGAGCGAGTGCAGGGCAAACACAAAAGAAGACAAGAAAGCAGGTAAATATAGTGGATTTATTAAACAATAATTTGGGCTGTTACAAAGTTCAGAGCTGTGAGGATTGAGGGAGCTGCGGTGAAAGCAGTGGTGGTGGAATAGTGAGCAGACCACAGAGAGGTCCAGATCCACAGAGGAGGAATAGCGATGGAGGCAGAGGGCGAAAGTAAAGTGACGAGAGGCCGACCAGGAAGGAGCAGGTACAGCAGAGGATGGTCCAGAGAGATAAGCTGACCGAGAAGCATTAGGGTCCAGCGATTGACCCCAAACAAGGCACAGTGGACAGGAATAACACACAGGTAGCAGAAACGAACTGTTACAAAGTCACAGAAGAGCACGTGGTTATAAGCCAGCGACCTGTAAGGCAGGGGTTGGGGAAACTTTTCAGCAGAGAGAGCCAAAAAAAAGTCACATTTTAAAATGTATTTCTGCGAGATCCCTACCATTTTTCTTTTTGATTATATTTATTTTATCATTAACTGTACTGTTGTTTCCTTTATATTTTCAGCATCAGACCTGCGTGTGTGTGTTGCTCTAAAATGGAATGACTTGTAATGAAATGTTTTCACTTTTTTTTTGCCATAAATGAAAGATGACGTAGCAGACGAACCAAGCTGATGATTTAACCGCAGTTATTGAACACAACGCAAAGAGAGTACGCTGTCGCAGCAAAGATTATTTTTACACCATGATTTCTGTAATGGTTTTTACTTATTGTGTTAATAAGTACCAGCTAAGATTTATCTCAGAGCCAGATGCAGTTCACCAAAAGAGCCACATCTGGCTCGCGAGCCATAGGTTCCCGACCCCTATAAGGGAATCACAACAATGTGCGTAACAGCCATCACTCTGGAACTGAGTGCTGCGCTCACATGCCAGTTAAACACACAAAGAACATAAACAACGCTGTCCCAGGACCTCACAGTTCTAGATTAAAAAGTATTCTCTGGCAGGTCCACTGAAGTACTGTACAGTTACTTAAATATCTTGTATGCATAATTGTTATGCCAGTGATGAGCAGTGTGTTATTAGGATTAGGTATTAGCACATGGGTGTCAAACTCATTTGGGTTCACGGGCACATACAACCTACACAGATGTCAAGTGGGCCAGATCAGTACATTAGCTCATGGTTTTTCTCTTTGTTTGCATGTTAATTTATTTTAAAAAATTCATCAAGCAGGCCGGATTAAATACCCTAGCAGGCCAATTTTGGCCCATATGTTTGAAACCCATGTATCAGCATAACTTTTTTTAACCCATATTATATGATAGTTAAATTTTAGGTTTGGAATTCAGCAGCAGACCCCTTTATTTGTTTGCAGACATCACTAAAGTTAATTGTGAGCGTTGCATTTAACGGCCCCAAACGCAGCACCAGAAAGACATTGATCAGGTTCAGAAAGTTTATTTAAAATTCAAACAACTGGATACAGAGCCAAACATGAACAACATGAACTCAGTAGTACAAATCAACTAACTATAGATACTATAACCTCAAGGAACACATAGCATACAGCACTACAGAGCACACACCACGCAGAACAATGGCCAAACAGAAACTGAGTGAGAGAGAGAGGTTTATATACCCAGGGCACCAGGTGACACCAGTGAGACTGATGAACAGGTGATCACAGGACACAGGTGAGTGTGATGACACTGATTACACAACAGACACAAGCAGAGGGGAAGGGATACAGACAGACCTGACAATGAATTTAGTTGTTAAAACTGTCTTTACTTCTCGTACTTATTTCTTAGTGGTTAAGACAAGTTAGCTGGTTAAGACAAAGTTGTATTCTTTCTAACGGAACGTCCTTGTAGACAGGACGTGAAGTGGATTATTTTAAGGATGGGAAGAATAAACTAAAAAAAAAAGCAAGCATACACTAATCGAAACAGATTCGTCCTACAAACCCTGTTTCCCTGGTGTTCCCAAAGTCTTTAAGCTATCCATTCATCAACTATGAATCTTGCAGTATTTATCTTCATAGCATCAGTGCAATCAGTATCATCTGACAGTAAACTGTGTTGCAAAACTAGGGACAGCATTACAGGGAAGGAAATCAATAAAGCACTCATTTAGTTGGGGTAAAAGGCCAAAGTGCTGCACCACATGTGTCTCCATCATTCCTGAGTGAAACACATATTGATATAAAACGTAATCAAATAAATTAGCTTTTGAAAATTGATATGGAGCTGGGTATGACCCATGATCAAAGATGGAGAGGATGGATCACCACTGCGTTATCAGTGAAAATGCACTTTTATCTTCATCTTGCCAGTCATTAGATGTTATTTTAAACCGTTCTTTTATCTTCATCTTGCTAGTCATTAGATGTTATTTTAAACCGTTCCCCAAACATTTCCATGCCAAGGCATTAGCAGCATTAGCTTCTGGCCGGGTACTCGCATTTGCAAACCCACAGACAATGCTACATAATACGTAAAGAAACATCAACTCTTAAGTAAAAATACAAAATACAAAAATACATAAATAATAATAAATAATAACACGGCATAGGAATATGTCATAAGTATGTAATAAGGACAGTAGGTCATAGAGTAAGAACAGGTTACATACAGTAAGCACGTTAGCTGTTAGTGGGTTCGTTAGGATAGGAGATGTTCTTTGAAGAAAAACGTTTTTTAGTGCGACTTGAAAGAAGAGAGGGAGGACCCTGCTCTTGTGGCAGCTGGTAGTTTGTTCCACCACATGGGAACCAGGCTGGCGAATGACCGAGATCGCCTTGTGTGAGGAGGGGGCAAGGCAAGTCGACATTCCTGTGATGAGCGCAGCATTCTAGTGGGTGTGTAGGCCTTTATTAATGAGTTTAGTGTAGCAGGAGCGTTCCCTGCAGTTATTTTATAAGCAAGAGTCAGTGACTTGTGCTTGATCCACACAGTGACCGGCAGCCAGTGTAGATCAATGAGCAAAGGAGTTACTTGTGTCCTTTTGGGTTGGTTAAAGTCCAGATATGCTGCTGCGGTCTGGACTTTTTGTAAGGACTTGAGCAGGCTGGTAGACCCCATAGAAGGGCAGTGCAGTAATTTAGGCAGGATATGACTGTAGTAACAGTTAGGTGGCGTGTTGAGTCAAGTACGGTCTGATTTTGCGTATGTTGTAGAGTGCAAAGCGACATCTGGTCATCAATAATGACACCCAGGTTTTTCACACAACCTTGGGAGGGTGAAGAGTGGCAGAGGGGATAAAGGTGAGGGATTTCATCCACCTGGATAAGTCTGAGAGGCATGCTGAGACTCGTGCAGAGACTGTGGTGAAAAGTAAAGCTGTGTGTCATCAGCATAGCAGTGGTAAGCAAAGCCAAGAGAGTGGATGATTTCACCCAGTGAGGTGGTGTATATGGAGAAGAGAATGGGACCCAGTACAGAACCTTGGGGCACCCCTGTGGAGAGGCAATGAGATGGAGAAAACTGTCCCTGCCAAAATACTCTAAAGGTGACATATGAGCGGAACCAGGAAAGTGACGCCTGATAGGCCCGTGTTTGAGAGTAAGGATAGCAAAATGCTGTGGTCTACTGCGTCTAAGGATAAGTACCGAAGACTGGCCATCGACGATCGCTGGTAGCTTTGTTTACCAAGACGTGATTGTACACAGCATACCATTGGCTAATACAATGCGTACTCAGTGTACTATTAGCTAATTGAGCATGCTCTTCTGTTCCTCAGGCTGATGGCTCATGCATCATAGCATCTCTCAGTAACTAACCTTGTCTGTTGGCCCCACTTATGTTTACCTCGCTCTGCGTCGCCAGACGTTATACAACTCTACTGTGCATATAATTGTGTGGGAAAGGGTAATACAGTCTAGAGAGGGTTGATAACAGTGTGTGTGTGGGAGGGGGGGTGGAGGGGGGGTTGTTGAGGGTAAATATATACGTAAATAATAAAGAGGGTGGAGGGGGTTGTAAAGGGTAAATATATACGTAAATAATAAAATAACTATCTCTTGAAGTCGTAGTGGTTTTTGTAACATTTTCCAACTCAATGTGTCATCTTGAGGTTCATTAACACAAATGGTTGAATTTGTCACCAGGTTAATCTGACTTGAGTCAGTATTCCTGTAACTTGACACTTCCCAGGCCCTCGGACAGTTTGTCAACTGTTTGCTGCATATGCTGCAACAATAACACCCGGCTTTATGTATTCTTGTTTAGGGTTGATCTTCACCCTTGTTTGCAGACACATACTCACACACAAGCACACCCTCAAAAAAAGTACTCGTGGTGCGACTTGTTAAAAACCTTCATTTGTTTTACGTCATAATACACTTTTTTAATCTGGCATATTATTTAATTAGTTCAATTTAATGTCCTGCTTTTCTCCAAAGGCCGCAAGTAAAACCCTCTCGTTCTCTTTTTTCACGTATTGTGACCACGTTATGGCGTCGTTCCATATATTATTCAATGACTCCGAGTGCAAAGTGAATATACCATTTCACACTTCAACTCTGGATTTAATCATTCAGTGAGTTATAAATCATTGTCTGATACACTTCAAGAGGACAGTGGCAGGCTCAGGTGATATGTCCTACCTCCCTGAAATAAAAAACCAAGGTCAGCTGCTCTCTGGCGTTCTTTGTGAAGAAATTATTCACATTGCTTTCTCCTGACTCTTTCTGATGCTTTACTTTCGTCACACACTAAGTAAATATATTGTTGTGTGACCCGTTGAAGCTCAAAAGTTAAGACTGAATTTTGTTATTTCAAAATTTTGTTATCGCAAAATGAAGAATGCAAACACTGCATTTTGAAAGGTTTGTCTTTGGGTCATCTGTTCATGATGTCTTATTTTGTATTGTTGTTGCTGAGGTAAAAATGTCTTGTAAAATTCCTATAATAATGTTATTACTTTGGAGCAAACGCAGGATACCTTCAGATGTACTCAGCCATTTAATGTAATCTAAATAGAATAGTGTATTTAGGAGAATTTAAGAATACAACTTTAGGAACCCAAGCAAACATGACTGCATGGCTTTGTAAATATACCGTCAATGTCAAAGGCAGCTTTAATTGTTGTTTTGTGTGTAATGTAGAGACAAATAGATTGCAATTCATTTTAAGGGCTTGCACAATGTGGGAAACAATAAAACAAAGGTGATTTCTGCAACTCTAAGCACCCTCTCTTCTGTCAATGGCCATGTAGTTACAGCTAAAGTATTGTCATTCTCCAAATGTGAAAAGATCAGTGCATGTATCGATTTTAACACTGTGTTAACTGCGGGCAGAAGTTAACAATGTGCATTGGTTTTAAATGTGATTATAAACTCTATTAAACCCAATAGTTGGCCTCGTGATGGCCATGAACCTTATGTACCTGTGTGCATGAAGTTTTAGTTAATGTTACACAGATTAAAAAGCTTTTTAAAAACCCATATTAACATACATATTAACATACATACATTAGAATCCTGTTTCTATGGTGCATTTTTTAAAAAGCCATATTAACATACACCATTTTGATATACAGGGGGTCCTCCCTTTACATTAGAATCCTGTTTCTATGGTGCAATATGACTCGATTCCCATCGTTAGTGAGTTGTATCGTACACATACTTACGCAATGGTGACAGGGGTGTCAAACTCATTTTCTCCATCGTTAGTGAGTGAGTTTTATCATACACATACTTACGCAGTGGTGACAGGGGTGTCAAACTCATTTTCACTGGGGGCCAGATCAGGGGTCCCCAACCCCCAGTTCATGGACTAGTACCAGTTCATAGGTCATTTGGTACTAGGCGGCAGTGGGACACAGTCAAAAAATGTACTTAATTAGTACTAATTTACTTCATTCAAGGAAAATCCACTCATGTGTCTGTCATTCAGACTCTGATACAAACAGAATAGAGTCTAAAAAGTGTTTGTTTGTTTTTTTTTTTGTTTTTTTGAAAATTTAAATTCAAATTTAAATGCTCAGCACCTAAGCACCCGGTCTGTAGTAACATGTGGTACTAGCTGACCAGTCCAGGAACAAAAAACGTCAGGGACCACTGGTATAGATGTAACTACTCCATTACAGACTAAAACAAGTTTCTGAAATTGATCAATATTTGATTGGCCTTGAGTTTGATACGTATGATCTAGGACATAAAAACATCAGAAGAGTCTTGGGAGCCAGAATGAAGGGCAAAATGTTCCCAAAAAACAACACAAAAGAAGGGAAATGAATGTTGCACATTCCAATGTGTGGCTTACAACCGGCGAATGTAAACAAAGCTGTCTTCCACATATATTACTATGTGACGATGTACGTATGTGTCCATGCCATATGTCTGAATGATGAAACAAGATTTCTTAATAAATTCACGGGAGAAAGTGGCGTAACATTGAACTGCTGTAGACGACATAGACCAAGGACCGACTGTATTAACGACGAAAACAGAACAAGTCATTTCTAGAATTGTAAAGTAAAAAAAAACTTAATTAACGGATTCTGATCAATTGCACATAAACACGTAATAAATATCACAAATATTGTGATAAAATTTAGTCAAAAAATAAATGTTTTCAACTAAAGGGTTGTTCATATAAAAAACTCACTTTGTTTCCTCTTCTTCTAAGACTAAATAGAAACCCACTGTTGGTCAGAAGTAGTAAAACAAAATGAAGAAAAGTTAGAAATTCACTGGAAATGTAAAGGACATGACACACACACTCATACACTCACACACACACAGGTTATCTATGGTGCAATCGAACATTCTGACATCTTTCAGGCATAGAGCTGACAGCTAAACCAGACGTTCATTAACTATTCATTCTGCGGTAGGAGTGAGATCATATCTGAAAATTTGAGTTTGAAGACAGTACAGCCTTTGATGTGAGGTTCATGGAAAGTTCTGGTTCTGTCTAATTGCCTAGCTGGACATCAAAGCCAAGCCTCTTGCTGTTATGTGTGAAACATATAAATACAGTATATAAGCTTTTTTTTTTTTTTTTTTTACCTGATGAATGACAGATCCTCAGTTTATTGTTGACTGGATTGCTAATGATAATCCAGCGTATTGATAGATTTCCCCATTGTTAGCTTTTGCAGTACTTTGTTGTCAGCTCTGTCTGTCTCCCTTTCCTCAACTGGGTGGAGCTAATCAGTGTGATCACACTCACCTGTGTCTCTGTCATTAGCCTCACTGGTGTCACCTGGTGCCCTGGGTATATATACCTCTCTTCCTCAGTCAGTTCTGCTTGTTTCGTTGTGGTGTTCATGTCACTGTGCTTGTCATGTTGTTTGTGTTGTGTTTGTGCTCGTTGTCCATGCCATTTCTCCATACCATTCCATATTTCCTGGTTGATCCCAGTACATTTTTTGTTTCTGTCTGGTCCTATTTTTATATATATATATATAAGTACCTTTCTGTTATTTTGAATTTATGTCCCTGAAGAGAGTCTCCCTCGTGCTGCGTTTGGTTCTTGCCTGTTTCTGCTCATGGCATGATGCAGCAATGCTAAAGATTTTTTTTTTTTTTTTTTTTTTGTGTGTTTGTTTTGTATGGTTGTTCCTCTAGTTTCACAAGTGCAGATAAACCCAGGAAAAAATATATGTACACATAACCAAGGCAGCAGATGGGCCTTAAAAAGCAGGTGTAGAGAAGAGAATGAAATCAAATCTTATAACAAGTTTTCACACTATGCTCCGATGCAAATGAGTATCAGGCACAAATGTTTGTATTGAATTTGCTTTCGAAATCTAAATTACTGGTTCAATTCTGACTGTTTACATTTCCATGTTAGTACAAATTTAGTCTATTGACTATGAAAGCAGACTCAGCATTAGTATGGATCCAAGACATTAAAGCTGCCAAGTTGCATGGCCAAAAAAAAAAAATTACAAAGGCAATCATGATTTTTTTTTTAACTAAGTAGCTGCAGGGAAAGCATTTTCAATTTTAATAACCCTATAAAATTGGCTTTCTGTACTTTCATCATTGATTGCTGTGGATTTATAAACTTTGGTTTCAAAATTCCCATGGCCACCCTAAACGGTCTACCAAAGGCGATGCAAAGTTTTTGACGAAGGGCTGACTGATGTTAAGATGACACTGTTTTATATTAAATCGGTCTAATTAACATGTTAAAATGTATCTTCATTTATTTGTTTTTAATATGCATGGGACGATACAGTGGTGCCTGTGCAAATTAACCCTAAGTTGAATTTGTGCTGATTTATATGTGAATACTTTTGTTTCCATAGTGTAGGAGCTTTGACGCCTGCCTTACACATCTGCCTTACATGCAAAAGGTCCTGGGTTCGAGTCCCAGAGGAACCAGCCTGCGTGAATCACAAATACTGTTAGTTGTTATTGTGGGAGAAATAAGGGACCTCTTATTTATTTATTTTTTTCTTTTAATTTATGCATGCATAAGGAGACACAATTCTTGAAATTGTCACTGTTATCTTGGTGGTCTCTAAAGTCATACAGCCACACTGCATGGAAAGCAGGTTAGTGAAAGAAAAAAATACTTTCAAAATTATTTCTGTGGTTGACAGATCTTTCTGAAAGCATGTGATGGGGGAAGAGGGGGACATTATTTCCTCAAAGAAAAAAAAAGTATTTGCTCTGTGAGACCTTGCTTTTATTAGCCTATAAACCTCATCATATGTGAGTCAATAGAAAGACTGCATTAGTTAAAACCACATTAATGCGTCAGAACAAGCAGCGATGTGTGATAATTATATGGAAGGTCTTAAGTTCATCAACAACACCTTGTTTAAAAGCAGCAGCGGTTGCTGAGAAAGAAAATGCACTGTGTAAATAAAGGTTAATAAAGGAGACATGAGTGGTTATGGACTGAAAGGAAATCCTCTTAGAGACCACAGTTTGTGGTTTTTACTCTCTGCCAGGTTCATGTTACCAATCAATATGTTTTGACACAGGAGTGAAGCAATATAGGATCTCCCTTCGTGCTGTATTATCATCCTCATTCATTTTTTACTATGGGGCAAAGTCATCTGACTAATTCTTCCATGATGATGTAATACAGAGGTCACCAGGAACAAGGCTCCCAGGACTGTGCCTTCCCTCTGGATTAAAAAACAAAACACATTAGTTGCTTTTATTTACGATTGAGAAGTTGTTTAATTTTTTTTTTGACTGTTTTCCTTCACATACAGTGTTTGTCTTTCAAAATAAAATGTTGTGTGTGTATATAAGTTGTATTTGCAGTTGGTTCTCATGTGACAATCGCATCAGAATATCGGTCATATTAATTTATGCACTTATGTTTTTTACCCCTACCTAACTGTGTTGTCTTGCATGTAAGTTAGCCATAGCACAAAAATTCACATTTCTGCATTTATCCAAAGTGGCTTAGAAGAGGAGGATTAACAATTGTGCATGTAGTTCCTCTGGGAATCGAACCCAGAGGCAGGCGTGCCAACTGCAACACCAGGGGTCCACACTTTTTCGGCTTGGGAGCTACCGTATTTTCACGACCATAAGGCGCACCGTATGAGAAGGCGCAGTCTCATTTATGTGTGCCATTTCTGTATTTAACACACACATAGGGTGCACCTGACGATAGGGCGCAAGTTTTATATACATATCCTTTACTACCATACGCACGTCAGCCTTACAACAACACACGCATACAAGTGTGCCCATCCATCCATCTTTAACACTAGAAGTCCTGGAAATTTTCACTTCTCCTGCAGACCCCCCTCCCCTTCCAAGAGGTGTTAATGTTATCACCTGGTCGTTGCAGTTGCAAATTCGATAAGTACCTTCCACCCCTAAGTACCTTCCACCCTTCCCCCCTCTCTGGTAGAAAGAGAAAAACAAACGGAGAAGCAAACAAAGGACTTGAGTAAATGAGAAAAACATTTATTGAAGACTATTCCAAATAAATTACATTGAAAACAAATTGTGAGCATATTCCATAGTATTTTTTTTAGCAATTTTTACATACAAATGGAGACCCTTTTCTACATTTCCTACAAGTGTACTTGTGGCAAATGGCACATTTCTCTGAACTGCGATTTCTGTTGCAACTCCGACGCACTTGGCATGTTGTTGTTTTGCCTTCAGAAACTCTTTTTATTTCACGTAGAGCCTCCTTTCTCTGTTTTTCCTGTTCAAGAATCTGCATATGTCTATTTCTCAGTTCTTTTGCAAGCTTGAACTGGAATGTCCGCCTTGACTCATTTGATCCTTTACATGTTTTATACAGTACATGTGCATTTACAGCAGCCATGTCCAGAATATTGTAAAATACTGCAATGGGCCATCTCCGTGTTCCGGTGCGCACTGTGTAAGCCCGCAGTTTTTGATCCAGCACATCAACACCACATTTCAGGTGGTTGTAGTCTGTGATCACGTTCGGTTTTCTCCGCAAATCCTCTTGAATCTCAACTGTTTTATGCATTGTGCTGAGGAGACAGACATTTTTCTTCTTTTTTGCTGCATAAACTGTCAGCAGGGCACTGCCAGAAGTGAACACCTGTGTTGAAAGTTCTTCACGTTCTGTGTTTTTTTTAACTTTCTCTGGAATTTCACGTCGAATTTT
>NC_024311.1:2227771-2232543 GCF_000523025.1 Cynoglossus semilaevis
GTGATGGAGGACAGTTTTGTAAGTGTCCTGGTCCTTGCGACCTCCTCCACCGAGTCCAACGGGCAGCCCAGGACAGAGCTAGCCCTCTTGACCAGCTTATTCAGTTTTTTTCTGTCCCGGTCAGTGCTGCCTGTTCCCCAGCAGACGACGGCAAAGAGGATGGCAGAGGCCACCACAGAGTCATAAAAAGTCCGGAGGAGGGGTCTGGACACTCCGAAGGACCCCAGTCTCCTCAGGAGGTGGAGGCGACTTTGGCCCTTCCTGTAGAGGGCGTTGGTGTGTGTGGACCAGTCCAGTTTATTGTTGAGGTGCACACCCAGGTACTTAAAGCTGTCCACCAGCTCAATGTCCAAGCCCTGGATGCACACCGGTGACGGTTGTGGAGACTTTTTCCTGAAGTCGATCACCATTTCCCGCGTCTTACTGGTGTTTAGGCACAAGGAGTTGCCCTCACACCAGTCCACGAAGTCCCTGATGACCGACCTGTACTCCAGTTCATTCCCGTCAGACACGCAGCCAACAATGACTGAGTCGTCGGAGAATTTCTGGAGGTGACAGCTGCTGGAATTGTGGGCAAAGTCCGAGGTGTAGAGGGAGAACAGGAACGGTGAGAGCACTGTTCCCTGGGGAACCCCAGTGCTGCAGATGGACACCTGTGATGTACAGTTCCGAAGCCTCACAAACTATTCAAACTATTAGGTGTGTTTTGAGTTGAGATTTGAAGGTGGTAAGAAAGTCACAGTTACGGAGATCGGGTGGTAAGGCGTTCCAGAGATGGGGAGCAGAGCGACTAAATGCTCTGGCTCCCATAGTATTGAGGCGGGCAGGTGGGACGGAATACCACGAGGGACATGGTCGAAAGCCTTTACCAAGTCCACAAAACACATGTGGACCGGTTGGGCAAACTCCCATGAACCCTTAAGCACCCTGTGGAGGGTATAGAGCTAGTCCAGTGTTCCATGACCAGGACGGAAACCGCATTGTTCCTCTTGAATCCGAGGTTCGACAAGGACCCGGCCACCAGGCGCTCGACCAACCCCGGGCCTGCAGGGTGGGGCCTCGGTGACGTCAATCCGGGCGACGTGAATCTCTTTGATGTTGTTTTCTTCATTGGGTGGGAGAGTTGAACTGCTATTTGTCTGATCCGTCGCCTAGGACCTGTTTGCCTTGGCATTAAGCCCCCGACAACATAGCTCCTAGGTTAATTTGGATACTCAAACCCCTCCACCACGTTAAGGTTGCAGTTCAGGGAGGGGATTTGAGATCTACTGGTAGATCTTGATCTACTTATTGGGCACCCCAGTACTACACTTTGGAACCACCAAAACTAAAAATATTAAACTTAAACTTAAACTTATCTTTATTAGTCATTGTGACACAGCACAGCACAACACACCATGCACAACGAAATTTACCCTCTGCATTTAACCCATCACCAAAGTGAACAGTGGGCAGCCGTGGTCGGCGCCCGGGGAGCAGTGCTTGAGGACGATGCCATGCTCAGTGCATCTCAGTGGCAACCTGGCAGTTGGTGGATTCAAACCTGGGGCCTTCCGGACCGAAGTCCGCCTCCTTCACCACCAGGCCACCACTGCCCCAATTATTAATTATTATTAGAGACCTTTACTTCTCTAGGCAGATGAATGGATCGTATTCACCATCGATTGCCTTACTTTTGCTATTACGGCAATTATTAGGGCTATCACAACACATTAGCAACCTTACTATAGTGAGTATTATTGAGTAGGTTTCCTTCAAAAACTACTCAAAAAACACCAATGTTAATTTTTATTCAAAATATTTACATTAATATTTTGTTTTTACCACATTTGAATATTAATATAATTTTGGTGATGTTTTTTTAAACCACTTTGGAGGACAAGTACAAATTGAATAGAAAACTGAAGAGTGTTTATACAGCAGATTATCCACACTAGTACAGAAAAAGAGAAAAAAAAATATTTACTCTAAATAGCAACTTGTTTTTTGTGTTGGAATTGCTTTTTGGATATCTAGTACAATTAATTAAAATTTCTTCTATTTGTCATCTTTTTATGAGATGATTTTTTTTTTTTTTGCTTATTCTGCTCAAAGCCCACATGCTCATCTGTTAAACAGATTACAGCCAGTAGGCAGATGTGCTCTGTAAATTATTCACGTGGAGATTGAACGGCCAGGAAAACCAGTTAAAGACAGGAGAACAACTGTCCACCAACAGCAGGAGTAGCAGGAGGAGGAGGAGGAGCAGTGGCGGCACACACTCTGCATCTAAAATGGTATTATTCAAAATAATTGGCCACAAGAGTGTTGTACATGTCCAACCTGAGTTTTACAAATAACCTTGATGCTCATGGAAAACATCATTAAATCAAAAATAATGATAATATGGTTCTTCTCACTTAAAATGATGCAGGCGTACATGCTGTCATGTTTGGAAGGAAATATGCTGAGGAGAACAATGGAAGCCATTTCTATCCATCCATTGACCCATACAACCACATCCATCTATATCTCCATCCACTCACCCCCTCCATTCATTCATTTAGTTATTTATCCATACAGCTGCCTATTCAGGCATTAATTTATTCATTTTTTTATCCATCTATCCACCACTCTATAGACCTATGCAACCACACAACCATCCATCTATCATCCATCCATTAGTTAAGTTCTCCCCCGCATACCCTTGTATACATCTGTTAATTTTTCCATCCATCGACCAATCCACTGATCCATACAACCCACACATCCATTCGTCTTCAATCCATTGGTTTATTTTTCCGTCCATCCATTGACCAATTCACTGACCCACACACCCACAAATCTATTTGTTCATTTCCACATCCATTCAGTTGTCTATCATGGTATACATGTTTTACATTTTTTTTTCATCCATCCATTGACTAACACACTGAGGCATCCATCCGTGTAGCCATTGAGCTGTGCAACCACACATCTGCTCATCCATCCTATCATTCATTTAATTCTGTGAGGAAGAGCTAAATAATAGTCAGATAGTGACAGACACAGCCTACCATTCTGGCTTCTGTCAAAACAGACATAGCTCCAGATTCAAGGTTAAAACCCTTCCTTTACTCATAAAAAAGTTGTAGAATATACAGAATGTGCAAGAACTATCAGCAACCAGTAGATAGCACAGGTTTCAAGACTTGAGTTGTATGACACCCCAAGGTCATATGTATGTATGTATACACAAGATAGTTAGTCTTTTGCCTGCACTTATACTTCACAAGTATCTATCTATGGGCTATGGCATCTCTGAGAAATACATATATGTATGTAGGGTTGAAAAGTTCTGTAAGGCAACTAGATGTGAATTTTCTAAAAGAAGACATGTCATCTCTCATTCAAGGGGCTTCTTACTGGTTCTAACTAAGATGTGAAAGACTAAAGCTACTTCAGCTCCACCCTGTTCGGTGGGGCCTTGGGGTCAACTGGGAAAGTGTAAACAGTCATTAAAAGTCTGATGGGTTGTTGTGGTCCTCATCAGAGGTTTTGGTCACCTGCCTCTTTGTTGTGTGAATCTTTTGAGTATTGTTCCTAAAAGTGCGTTGTATGTGAGTGATTGGTTGGGAGGTTGTGTCTAAGCCCACCTTCTCTGTTGAGTGATATATTTTTTTTTTTTCAGGTTGACAAAAATGGCTTCTTTTACCCCTCTCTCAACCCATCTGTCTTCCCTGGTCAAAATGTGCACATTGTTGTCCTCAAATGAGTGTGTGTTGTCCTTGAGGTGTATGTGAACTGTTGCTGGTTGTCCTGAAGAGTTGGCCCTCTGTGTTGAGCCATGCGCCTATGTAGCGCATTTTTGGTCTCCCCAATGTACAGGTCCGTACACCGTACCTTGCTGCACTGAACAGCATAAACCACATTGCCCAGCTTGTTTCTTGGAGTCTTGAGTCTTGAAGTGTACAGGGATCTGGTGTTGGTTAAAGATCCTCCTAAGTTTTTCCGAAACTCCTGAAATGTATGGAGTGATGACCTTCCCCCCCCCCTCTCGTTGTCCTCCCTCTTTGTGGGCCTTGTTTTGTTAGTTGGGTTCTGATGACTCCTTATTTGTGTTGGTAGTGAAAGTCAAAATGGAGATACTGGTCAGTGTGAGTTGGTTTTCTGTACACCTCTATGTTGAGATGCCTGTCCTCTGTGATGTGAACCGCACTATTCAGTAATGCAAGGCTGTTGTTTTTCACATCTTCTCTGGTGAACTTGATGTTCCTGTCCACCACGTTGATGTGGTCCGTAAAGTTGTTGACCTCATGGACCTTGATTATTTTCTGGAAGTTTTCTCGTAGTCCCACACCAGGTGGAGGGTATCCATCCCAATGTGTGTGGAAGACACCAAAAGGCTTTCCCGAGCACACACAGTCACATAGCCCCACACATTCAAAGAGAATTTCCCCAGATTCTCTTCACACCAACCCCCTCTAAAACACCTCTACTCCCTGGGAACAATGGGAGATCTTCACACAACAATGGGAGATCTCCCAATCTACCTTCTCACAGGGAACCCCGAAGCCATCCATTCCTTTTGATCTACATGACCACCTGTGGTTGACTGGACTTTATGGCTCGGTCCACTTCCCTTGTGATAAGCCACCACTGAGCAACAAAAGGTTCTTCCAACACTGCTGAATCATGGAACAAGAGTGCCACATAGTGGCGACTGCAGGCATCACATGATAACAAGAACAATAATATGATTGGCCACAAGAGGCCTAGCCTCTCTCTTCCATTGGCCTACAAGATTTAAACAC
>NC_024311.1:2235174-2235530 GCF_000523025.1 Cynoglossus semilaevis
CTTAAGGTACCTGCTGTAGAAAGATCTCTTCCAAGCATTGAAATACAAACAAAAATGCAAATGTTTGTGGAAGAATGTGTACTGCCGTGTTTCTCTTCTGTTTGTTACAGACAAAAACAAACAGATTCGTTGTTACAGACATTGGGGCAGTGGTGGCCTAGTGGTGAAGGAGGCGGACTTCGGTCCGGAAGGCCCCAGGTTCCAATCCACCAACTGCCAGGTTGCCACTGAGATGCACTGAGCATGGCATCGTCCTCAAGCACTGCTCCCCGGGCGCCGACCACGGCTGCCCACTGTTCACTTTGGTGATGGGTTAAATGCAGAGGGCAAATTTCGTTGTGCATGGTGTGCTGTGC
>NC_024311.1:2236423-2290410 GCF_000523025.1 Cynoglossus semilaevis
TACAGGTATATAAGCATAAACAACTAACGATACTTTAGAAGTTATTCTTGAAAAGTCTTGAGAAGTCAGAAGTTATTCTTGACAGGATTTGCGTATTAACTACTGTTGTACGAGATTTCCTTGAATACTTCTCCAGTTGTTTATTTTGCTTTATTGTTGGACCTGTTTTGTTTGATGTTTGTTATTAAAACAAATCGACCATCTACCGGCTGCTTCCACTCCTTGCCTGAAGACACCTCACACAGCAAGAATCTTTCACATGTCTATGAAGATTCTCAGTCATCCAGGTCATGGTCAAGGTTGAAGAGTTCTGTTAGGCAACTGGACGTGAATTTTCTAAAAAAGAAATGTTCCCCCTCTAATCCAAGAGGCTTTTTCATTTGTAACTGGGATGTCTTTTACCCCTTTACAGTGGCATCTAGACCCATAATGTAACAACATATTTTTAAACACAAGATCATGTTTTGAAATGTGGTTGCATGAGGTATTGCCACATAATCCACGCTGTCCTTGGGGAGAGTTTTTCCTAACGTTTCCAAGCTCTTTTTTGTTAAATGATAATTTAATCTCAACTATAAACAAGGGTAATAAAATGTAATGGTATTTAGGCACTGAGTAAGCCTCTCTTTAGTTTCTAATACAGTGTTAGTTTGGATGGATTGTGACTGGTGGCATTCTGGCATAGGGCACAGGAAGCGACAAAACTGACCCCTGAGAGTAGGTGAGAGCACATCAGCAACAGTGCACTGGTAAAGGGAAATGGCTGTAACCACTGATTCATAGGTGAAATCTGCAGCTATAAAAGAAACAAGAAATAGTCATTTAGAGGGTGTCGACAGTAGTCATTTAGCAATAGTCATTTAGAGGGTGTCGACAGTACAATATTTCGGCAATTATTCTGAACTCTTCGGGGAGTGAAGTGAACTTAAGTGTTGCAGATTTAACAAAAGGCTGACCTAACCATTCATTCCCCTGCACCAAACTCAATGGAGGTTTTATCTTAAGGCCATAGGAGCCGCTTTCCAGCAGCTGCCTTATTTTGCCATCCAGAAAAAAAGATTTAAATGAATTGTTGTGGGCTGAAGTGTACTGCAATGTGAAATTGATCATTTTCTCTCAGGAGTAAATGGTCAACTTTTTTTTTCAGTGAGAAGTTTACAAATTAAAGTTAAGAGACTTATACATTTATAAAATGCAATAATCACTGAATTGTTTCAAAGCAGGGGTCAACGATGTGGTGTCCGGGGACACCTGGTAGCCCTTGTGGACTACCTAAGGTATCTGCGGGGCACAGGTGGAAAAAGTACCAAAAAATGTAATTAAGTAAAAGTATTGTTGCTTTAATTGTACTGAAGTAAAAGTGCCCACCTAAAAATCTACTCAAGTAAAAGTAAAAAACGACTTAATTTTAAATGTACCTTTTTAAGGTAGTTATTCCTAAAGTTATTGATGCAAAAAAGGACGCGTTATACATCCAATCTGCAACTACTCAAATACAAATACTTTGTGACAACCTAGAATGTTGGATGCTGTTTAACTACCTTTTTAAAACATGAGGTGGCTCCCTCGATATTTGATACCTGGGACTCACCACCCACAGGAAAATTCACGAGGGGCTGGTGCAGTGCAGTGTGATTTGGGTAGCGGTCATGGACACTGCTACCCCATGACCCGGTAACGGTGGACAAAGATGACTGGATAATATATTTTAATCACTTTAACATCACATTTAGTGCAAAGACCTGTAAAGTTTGCATGACCAATCCAGCTTTTATTTTGATGGACTATAACTGTCCATCCAGAGCTCAGACTGGACTATACCAACCAGGGGCTAGTCTAATTATACATGAATTAAGATGATTTCATTAGAGACCAACTGCAATTAAAGTCATGCATTTGTATTCTTTCTGACTGTGCTCCTATACTGCTCTGCAGTTTTCCCAACGGATGAAGGTTTTAACCAAACGATAAACGTACCGTTTGGAAACACGGGTGTAAGCACAGATAGTCTATTTCTGCCCTTAAATGTAGCTCTCGGTTTCAAAAAGGTTGTTGACCCCTGGTTTAAAGTATATATAAATGTAATGGACTACATTTAACGCCTCTATTCATCCACATGACCTCTGCGTAATATTAATGAATAAGACAGCTTAAAAGATACAAAGACATAAGATTTGTGTGAAAAAATACAGATAAAGGAATCGTTATACGAAGGCCTAGATACCTGGTTTGGGAATTTGAAATAAGACAAAACAGTTGTAGGTTTTGTGTGTTTGACCAGAAGAGGTGCTAACCCTGACTAGAGTTCTCATATTCCATCCTTTCAAATATATTTTTTTTCCTCGTATGGACTGAGACTTAAGGGAGCAGACAGTTACTTTAGGTTTCATCACATTTTCTTCATAATTCATTGGTTTCACAGTGATGGAAATAAGCACATCAGCATTCAAGCATCTTTCACTAAAATCCAGCTCTGCAAACAAACAATACTTTGTGCTTTGTCAAGCATTTGGATTTTTCCACACAACCAGGGATTTTTTTTTTTTGGGATAGATTGTTAAAGCTCTCGCTGCTGCTCTCCTTCTCCTATTAAATCTGCGGGTCATTTGTCACTGAGGCAGCAAGGACGCTACTCTCTCTCTCTCTCTCTCCCCCCTCCTTACTCGTCTTCCTTCTGAGTTTTATTCCTTCATTTTTACTTACAGTATTTCCTCCTGATTGTGTTTGTGCAGTCTTTTAGGAACACTTCATTGTGCAATATATGTGGCATTCTTTAGAAAGGCAATTTGTTGGATAGCATACAGAGCACAGCTCCTTATCAAACAACGCAGCTAGAAATCTTAAAGTAAAATGTTCTGTAAAAATGTATTCCATCTAAAATGCATGATGCATTCTGGGCCTGCTTTGGTTTAAAAATGACCTGTTCTCCATATGCCTGTGCAATGAATCCCATCCGTTGCTGATAGTTTAGCAGCGAATAATACATAACTGGGGCTCAGTCTTTCTTCGCCTTCCCGATGTACTGCAGATTAGCTGTCAATACAATGAAAGAAATGAAACATCTCCCAGTTAAATCTTCCAAAACTAAAACAAAGTACAACAATAATAACAATAAAGCTGCCGAGCTGAGGACCAAGTATATGGGTACGTGCACGTTTGAGTGATTCTGCACTGCATCACAGAGACAGCTTCTTTCTTTGCCTATTTGAGGGAACAAGCGGGTAAGCACTCTGAAATACTGCATGAGTGTTCTGATGTTTTAGACGAACTGTTATAAAATACAGGATCTAAGTAAGAAGAAAATCTTTCCTGACAGTGACAACAGTTTTGGGATTTTAATAACTGGACTAACAGGCTGTTTTTACACAAACAGAGAACAAAGCATTATTCCCTGTCTGTGCAGTTCCAGGATGGAAATACAGTGATTCCTCTCCTATCGTGGTAGTTGCGTTCCAAGACCTACCACAAAATGGGGAAAAACAGAAGAGCATGTTCAATTAGCCAATAGCACACCGAGTACGCATTGTATTAGCCAATAGTATGCTGTGTACGATTTTGTCTAGGTAAACAAAGCAACCAGCGATCGTACACAAATGTGCTTTTCTCAATTTCAAAATGATAATCCATATTTTTAAAGGCAATAAAACCAAAATGGGTAAAAAAAAAAATCTGCGATGTACTGAGGGTGCAAAGGAGAACGCCGATATAGAGAAACACTGTACATCAATTCATAAGTGTTTGAGTTGAAACAGTGTCCTTCGATCCAACGCTCAAACTTCATCTTCTTCCACAATGAATTAACCCTCGGGCGATACTCTCACATCCAGGACACGAGCAAGTTTGACACATTTTAGATCATTTTCCTGGAGCTTTGCGAAAGACAGAAGAAAGCGGACAAAAAGAGTAAGTGATCGTCGCAGTCAACTGCATTCATTAATGCTTGACTGTTAGCCTGATGGTAGAAGTGAGTCACAGATCAGATTAGGTGAGTAAAACACCTGTGCATCTGCCTGATTCCATTCTGCTACGCGCTTCCCTTTTAATCACTGTCATATCCAGTGGTCGGCCAGCTGTGCTTATTTACACGGAGGTATCTTTCCTCTTCATTTCTGTGAAAAGCAAACAGACTTTAGAGAGGAGCTAATTACTAGACCTTTGCATACAGCACAATTTCCACCAGTATTTCCAATGCCCACCACTGAGCACAGGTGTACTGTCGGCACTCCTACAGGAAGTAGACACTCTAGCCTGGTAAAGAGGTGTTTAAGATACCTTTATTTTTCTCTGAACCAACAGCCTTTGAAATAATGATGATGCGTTATCAAGTTTGTTAGGATCAGGGGTTGGCTTCAAAATGTCCCCCGCCAACCTGATGTTGTCTCTGTAAAACCATGTGTTAAAGGCCCTCGGGTTTCCCGGTAAAGGTGGATCAATAATGACTCCAGCAGGTCTGAAACCCAGCCCCGAAGATCACCAAGTGTCTTTGTTGTCAGTAAAAGTACAGCACCATCTTCCTGGTGTTACTGACTTCTTTTTTTTTTCCCTCTCTGATGTCTCCTCCCAGATATTTTCACCTGTGTAAGTCACTGAGTTTCCAGATCTGAAGGCAACATTCTGGGCTCTCAGCAGTGCATGCACCTCCCATGCAGTCACCCTGTTCCTTTTATTTAAACATACTCCTTCAGTCTTCATCACAGCTGGTTACAGAGTTTCTTCTCCGAGTAACATCACCTTCTGAGGAAATGTGAAGTTTTCTTTGTAGGGTTTTAAATTAAACAGGAGGTGGAGGGGCTGGGGTGGATTGTTTTGGTTTTTTTTTTAACACCAGTGTCTACCACTCTGACAGGAAGTGTGTTTAATTTATGCATACTAAAAATGACTGTCAGTGTTACCTATTGTTTTTTTTTTTCTTGCTTTCTTAAACAGTGCCACTTCACTAGAAATTAAGAGACAATGTCTATTCCATATTTGCTTTAAATAAATAATAGACATTTTCGAATTTATGAACGGTGCCTTGAGTTTTTTTCTTGTGTAGTGTTCTTTTATTTTGTACAGGAACATTTTTAATGTTCGTTTTTAACATTTTTGCATATTTAAATTGGTTAGATGGCATAGGTTTGTCATGTTTGGTCAAAAACATTGCAATAATCAGAGGTGTAAGTGATTTAGTGATCAAGTTTGAAAAAGTTGTGCAACTGTGATTCAGTAGTACAGAAGGGGGGTTTTCCTGGCTTCTTTGGAGGACAATTACCTGAATTTAACATTTAACAACAACTTTCTATTTTATATTGTAAATACTTTGGTACTGAATGATTTTCTCCTCACCTGCCTCTGTTAGAAAACCAAAGCAATGATAACTAAATAAATATTATCTTAATCTAAGATCTCATAGCCTTTACAGATCACTTTGTTTCAAGAATAACGTAAAACAGTCTGCCACTGTAGGTTCAGGAAAGGACATCATCTACGTCTGTAACGTTGCGCGACATGCAGTAAACAGGGACACTATCAGCAATGGTAAAGAAGGTATCAGATTGATACTGATTTTGGTAGATATTCCATGTTGAAGTACTGCTTTTGGACGTTAAAAAGTTGTATCAAGCCATCCCTACTTAAAATCTTTTTGATAAAACCTGCATGTAGGGCTGGTTCAGCTGAACTTGAGTTGTCCAGTAGTCATGCTGCTACAGACCTAGACTGCTGGGGTAACTCCCATGTGGCTCTGATCGCTCTCGCTCGCCCACTCTGAAGCATTACAAACCTAATGAGTGTAAGGATAATAATTTAGTTTTCTCTTTCTACAGCAGTCTCCGCTTCTCTCTCACTGTTTACATTTTGCAGGTTCCTGTGACTTCAACACTGAAGTTGATGGACGTTGTTTTTTAATAAATTAAGGATTTAAATGTGTTTTTACTTGACAGACAATTATAATTCCATTGAAAGTCTTCCTTGTATTTATGTGTACTACTATGTATTTTTTGGCAGATATCTAAGAAATAAAATGAAAAAAAAACAAGGGCTTTAACAGCTGTGTTTCTCATAGAAATAGTGGAGAATATAAAACTTTTCTTTTTAAAGTTAAAAGACGCCTAATTACCATTACAAAGTCGTACAATGTTATTTTAAGCTGCTCTAATAAAATGAAGGATCAACACTGTTCCAAAATCTCTCTGGAATAAAATAAATATCAATTTCTATTTATAGCAGTTAAAATGTGGCTATAAATATTTGTAATGAATATATATTTGTTTTGAAAAATGCTCAATTGATTTGTTACTTTCTGTTTAAACCACACTGACACGCTGGGAAAAGTGCTTGGACAGCAGGGTGAATTGGAATTGAAATTTTCTGTGGGTTTTTATTAGTTATATTGTTAACACTGTCAGGAATCCTACAGACAGGCCTGCAGCAGTGTGTTCAAAGATCCATTAGTCAGTTAATATGCTGGCAGGTATTGATCAGGTCTTCTGAAGGTATCCTGCTGTGGGATATAGTTTACTGCACAGCATAATCTAACATTGGTGGGAGAAAAAAATCATGTTTCCACACCAGAATAAGGCGCTGGAGTAGCTGTTTATCTTCAAATATGAAACATACATAGGATATACTTTAGCTCATCGTTTCCCAAAGACTGGGTTGCGACCCTCAGGTGGGTCGCAGTAGATTTTTGGGGTTGTCTTGCATCATTTCTCCTCGTTTCCCAGGAGTTTACGCGCAGGAGATGTTTTTTGGGGTTGTCTTGCATAATTTCTCCTCGTTTCCCAGGAGTTTACGAATAATGTCTATTTACTTGCATCGCGAAGGTTTGTGACTTTTAAAATACGGGTCCTCAGAAAAGAAGTTTGGAAACACTGCTTTAGATTATGTTACAGTTTATCTTTAGTTCAGGGATTTTCTTCTTCTTTTAATGTCTTTTGTTTGGGACTCTTCACAGCAGACCATCCGCCTTCACCTCGATGTACCTCTCACTCCTCTACTGTTTCAAAAACCAGTTCCACATCTTCCTCAATTTCATCTACAAATCCTGCCTCGTGGAAACCCCCCCCCCCCCCCCCCCCCCCCCCTTTTGTTTAAAACATCTGTTTTCACTCCTCAGCATATATCCAGATCATTCCGACATGCATCGTGCATCACCTTCAATTCTACATCACCCTGAGCTTCCTTTCCACCTGCACTGTTAATTGTCTGGTTAAGTTAAGATATATTTATTCAAATATCCAATCACGTGTGATTTTCTTTTTTCCTTTTGGTGTGTACTCCAAATGGAGGTGAGTAACAGTCTTTATTACGGGCTTAAAAAACAGGCTAAAACCTTGGTCAAATTGCAGATGTGCACGAGAGAATCGGATCGATACAAACAAAGGTTCTGCAGTGTTAGGCTGGAACTGGAGACAATCTTTTTACAATCGAAACTAAGTAAAAAGTGATTCTCTAGGGTATACTACTCAAGACATACTGGAGCAGGAGGAAGGAAAACGTAACAAGACTGAGGCAGGAAGGATTCAGTAATCAGTGTGCTGGGAAGCGGGGGGGGGCAGGAGAGGTAGACATGTGGACACAGGAGTACAGGAAGTAGTAAACCTGGGAGGACACAAGAGGTACACCCTCCCCTCAACTAAATGAAACTGGATACTCACAGGATGAATGGTACAAAAGGAGCATTGAACTAATATGCCTACACTGGAAATGTAGGGTTGTCACATTGTTGTGAATATTGTGCCTGTTGTATTGTATGTTATAGAAATATCAGTGTCATCAACATACAATGAGCCTTTATTTGTGCAGTAAAATCTTTTCAAAGATGGTTGACTAACTGAGGTTGCCGGAGTACGTGACCATTTCCCCTTTGCCCGCTTTTTTTATGAGCCAGCATCTTCTCTTTTTCTTATTAGCTAATATTTGTGTGACCCAGCTAACATCCTTGAGCTAATTTGGTTTTATAAAGTGCAACATGGCGAGGCCACCCTGTAATATCAGCCTGGTGTAATGACCTGTAAACCATTCACCAGAATTTAATTGCTGCAGGATAAAGACTCAGATAAAGAGACTTTTTTTTTATTCTATAGCTGAACACATTTAAGATTCCAGAATTTCAAAAAAAAGCGCCAGACCTTAGTAAAGACCCTCCTTTATTGAATCTCTATAACACCTTGTTGTGCATGGCAATGGTATTGAGGGAAATGTCAATAAGAGCAGTTGCTGTGATGGATTAAGAAAACATTTAGGGCATTAATGTCGAGGTAAATAGGACAATCTTTTTACTGAAGGAGCAGTGGGATAGATTTGGATATGATGGCTGAAAATGAACATCTATGTTACCCACATGCTAACTGACTTGAGGGTCAGGTGTTGCTGCTCCCCATCCGTCTTCTCTTGTGACTCTGCAGACTAATCCATTTCCCTCACTTCCAGGTCTTGAGACTTGCCACTGTGGGCCGTGGGATCAATATTTGCCAAGTTTAAGCAACAGGATTATCCATCTGTCCTCCACCATCAGAGAAGGTCACACCTCCAAACAGCCTTTGTTGAAGTTGACACAAAGGATGGATTAAGTCCATTGATAGTGGTACCTATACATCATCTATAATATCCACATAAGAAGACTCAGAATCATTGACAAATCTTAAATTATTATTCTGACTTCCATAACAGTAGGAGGTTTTTTGTTTTATTTTGGTAAATTTTATAAAGTGTGACTGTTTTAATCACTGCTACATTTTATGACGTATATATCCTATTTCCAAACAAACGGCAATTCTACTTCTGTCTTTAATTAGCTCACCATTTGCCTTGTCAGAGGTCAAGCTTGTCGGACCTTGTTTACACAGTAACAGTGGCTAGGATGTATGATTGGACAATGACAATATGGATGGCAGGGTTTTGCGAAAGGTCAATTTTCTTGTTTTCCAGTTTCTGTGAGCGCCATAGAAGTAAACAACAAACGTTTGCAAAATAAAAGCCAGTAAGCAACAGACACTTACCAAAAATCTGTCTGATTGCGTAAGAGAGAGAAAGAGAAGTATAGTATATACTAGTATTCTAGTACTGTAGAACAGCTAGTTAATGTGTCCATCATCTTGAGAGAAATATAGTACATACTAGTATTCTAGTACTGTACTCTAGTACTAACAGCTAGTTAATGTGTCCATCATCTTCTACTGCTTACTTCTGGGACAGAGAGGAGCTGGAGCCGATCCTTGAAGTTATCAGGCTGTCTTGTCCAATACAGGGAGGACAGGGAAGCCATCATTATGCCTATAAAGCCCTGATGCACTAAGCAATAAATAGATACAAATGCAAGTCTGAGAAGATTAGTTTTATCTCACCGGTCTCTTCAGTTGATAGTCAAGATCCATAAACAATTCTAATCTTCATCTAAGTCCTAACTATTTAAATTTGTCCAGTAAAAATATGAACCATGTATTTTAGTTCATGTGAAACCAAAGGGTTTTAATCATTCACACGCAGTCGTACTGGAGTACCTGGTTACCAGTGAACAGTGAACTACTCATCTTCATTCTATAAGGCAGGAATACTGAACCACTTCCACCAAGGGGCCTGTCACACGTTCATTTGTTTTATAAATGGGAACAGCTCCTCATACTGCTGTCACACACAAGGCCGTCCTAATTTGTCTGATGCAAACATGCTTGGTTAGGTATTAATATAATGCAGATCAAAATACTGTTCTGCATTACTAGTCACTATTAGTGCAGTTGCTGTCAGTACGACAGGGATAAAACGTGAAAAATAGCGTAGACAACAATTGATTTGTGAGCTGGATTACACAGAGGAACATCAGCAGAATTTTAGAAGGAGGGGTAGAAAAAAAAAAAAAAAAGTCCCATCGCACAGCAGCGTGTCCTTGCTCAGCAGTCAAGGTCACCAGAACTTAACATTAATCTCCTAAAGTGCAGTGATGTCTCCACTTTGCCCTTGAAGAGTGGCAGAGCACTTTTGAGTTCATTACTATAAATCTTGGCCGTGTCTAGTGGGACACAGTGTTACATTCATTGCGTGCCTTCCTAGACTCTGCTTTAATGGACATATTTTACAAAATTAAGAAAACCTGCCCCCGTTGACTGTGTGCCACAGACTTTATTTTACTGCCAAGCTCAATGCACGACAATATTATTTCATTCTTTTAATGATATTATCTGTATAATTAACTTTTAGAAAGGATGGTTGTGTCATATCATACAGTGATTGTCGATGTGATATCATTGGATACAAGTAAATATGAGAACAGCGCATCTAAAAACGTCTTTAGCCAAACGAACCTCATTAGTTAAACTGTTTATTGTTTAGTACTCTTAATTAATTCAAACATGGAGTTAAAATAAATGCAGTATATAAAAATATCTGAGCTGATTGACAGCTGAAATTAAATAATAATAATAATATTAACGATAATTTGAACTGTGTTAGATAGTTTTTGTCTGTGCTTAAATTTAGCGCCACTACTCTGCATCATTTTTTGCCTTGAGTATTGGTGGTTGACATTGATGACAAGTACTCATACTAAATAAGATAACACCTGTATCAGGTCTGATACTGATACCAGATATCAATACTCACCCATCTGTAGTTAACAGCATATCTTCTGCAACAGTCTGCCCTTTGGAGGTGCCAAGTTTGTGATCACGTTCTGATTCTGAAATACAATAAATTATGAAGACATTTTATCAATAGAAAATGTTATGCTTAAAATTTCAAACAGATATATATATAAATATTCAGTGTATAGTAGTGACCATGTAAAGTATTGAGTCGTATTGTGCCGTACAGCTACATGCATTTAATCAGTACCCAAACGTATAATCTATATAATAATGTTCAGTGTTATGAGTAAGTATATGTTTAACCTTTCCAGTGTATGTAGACCACACCAGCCTGGCCATTTGAATACTAGCTCCCAAGCTAATAATGTGTGGGCACCTCTGCTCTAGACTAAAATATGAGAAATGTAATACACATGGTTTTTTTTTTACAACTACACAGGAGCTTATGAACAGATCCACATCTATAAAACAGAAGTGATCAGTAAGAAAAGTAATACTGGAAAAACTGTGTTTGTTTCACTTGGATGTCCCACAGTTCAATGTCACAGTTTATCACACAAAATACATTCAAATGAGACCGACATTCGCTCATGATCGTGCCAGGTCTTGCCTGAAAACAATGTGATGAACACCCACAGAAGGCGAGCCTGACTTCAAAATAAAATGGACAAAGGTCTTTGCGCTTTCATGCCATCACACTTCAAATGTAGTCGATAATGAGTTCATGTGACAGTTTCTGAAAATATTCACAAAATATTTTGAAAAAAAAAAAAAATATTAATAACAAAATATTCACAAAAAAAAATGAAAGCACTAAAATGTCCTCATGCGTATTTTTGACCATACTTTTTTAACACTCTCTCTATCATGTATGTTTATATAAACAAAATTAGTGTCATTATAAAGATGTGAAAGTATATAGTTAGTTTAAATACAGTATATAAACAGTATAAATATTTGAAAATTCAAAATGCATAATGAAGAAGAAAAATATATATATGTCTGTTCGGAGTATAAATCGCACCTGCTAGCTAGAGTGCTCTCTAGTGTCTGTCTGTGAAAATAATGAACATTGTTTTGAACAATTTTCAATGGTACAGGGGTAGCAGATACTGGTACATAAGCCTAGAGTACCCTCTAAAGGCTGTAAGTGTAAAATAACAAACATGAAATTATATATTAGGCTAAAAGTGTAAAATAACAAACATGAAATGATATATTTTCATATATAAGTTGCACCTGAGTATAAGTCGCAAACCCATCCGACAGATGAAAAAAGTGGGATTTATACTCCGGAGTAATAGAGTAATAGTAATAGTGTATGAGGTGTACACCTCAATGCAACAGAATGGATGTATGGATTAAAGTGCAGTACATGCACAGTATAGTTGTGTTTTGCATTTTGTAAAAGTGTATTCATTTTTGTGATAATTGGGTTTGAACTTAGCTATGCTTTTTTTTCCTGCAATAGCAATGCATGAGGTCATTCTTTGAACGCAGCAGTCTTTAGAACCTGAGGTGAATCTAAACTACGTATTTACTAAAACACATGGAGCCAGCAGTTGCTTGTATCTAATCCTCTTAACTGTTTCCAACCCAAGATCACCTTCAGCAGGGACATTAAAGGCGCACCGACACTCTTTTCACCGCAGCCTTTGGAAGTAAAAGTACACACAAGTTAAAGCACTGACATTGGCTTTGAAAGCCATTGTTTTAAACAACGTTGCAACATTTGGTTTACTGTGCTGCTCACGCACACTCCAAGGATGTCACTGACAAAGCTGATTGATAAACCACCATTTCTTCCAACTTCCCAATTCCTGGGCAGGATTTTAGCTTAAATTGAATTTCATGCTCCAATGAGATGTCAGTGTTAACACAGCAGAAAAGCTCTCAAAAAAAAAAAAAATGTTACTGTCATTGCACAAAGGCGTTTTATCTTTTTCCTTTTTCTTGCCTTGGACATTTTTCCAAACATCTTTCTTTAACATTCCTTCTTTGAAGGAAAGAATGCTTGAAATGGTGCATTTAAGGACATAGTCAAATAAGTTTTTTTTTTTTTAGTTGTTTAACAGATTCCAGGGTTTTGTGCTTGAAGAATGTTATTAGTCAAAATAACTAAATTTTCTTTTTTATAAATCGTTTCACAAAAATAAAGCGCAGGAATATTTAGGCAAAAAAAAAAAAGGTACTCGATGAGCCTTGTCTTCAGTATTAGGGCAACATTAATAATAATAATTTAAAAAAATTACAAGATAGTCACATTTATGAGATTAAACTGGAAATGCTACAAGTAAAAAAACAAAGAAATGAGAAATTCCTAAACTTACTTGATAAGGCGTAAGTTTAGATGATAAATAAATACTTGAACGAGTAATTTTAAATCACTATACTTACTTTTACTTGAGTAGATTTATGAAGAAATGGTCCTCTTACTCCATTACATTAGGCTATACTGAGCTTGTTACTTTTATCAGAGATACTGGATAAAGCTTAAGCTATCCAAGATGCAGTATCTGTACTTTTTTGTCAGACAGGGCTCTACCGCATGATTGTGTTTAACCAATGTTGTGCAGTCTCGTCATGTGACCCGCTAAAATAAGGTATTTAATTTATTTGCTTTATTTTATTGATCGTTTTTTCACCAAGTACTTTTTTACTTTTACTCAAGTAATTATTTGGATGACTACTTTTTACTTCTACTTGAGTAATATTATTCTGAAGTAACAGTACTTTTACTTGATTACAATGTTTTGACTACTCTATCCACCTCTGCTTATAACACAACTTAATTCTCATGAATGTATGACTTTTTTCTCAAAACTAAATCCTAATATCTTAGATTTTCTCGTAACATTCTGGCTTATTTCTCATCACATTACTTCTTTTTGTGTAACATCATCATGTTCTATTTTTTTGTTTCATGACATTATGACTAGAGTGTTATTATTATTATTGTTATTATTATTATTGTTATTATTATTGTTATTATTATTGTTATTATTATTGTTATTATTATTGTTATTATTATTGTTATTATTATTGTTATTATTATTGTTATTATTATTGTTATTATTATTGTTATTCGCAATGTGACACTAATATTTCATTGTAATCTTCCGCTGTGGCATTCTTATAAATATTTACACTTGTTTCAACATCCTTACGTCCAAATATTGAATGTTTTCCAGAAGCTGCGTTTCATATAAATTCATAAAAACATTCACTAGTATAAAATACCCGTACAGATAAATACACCTATGGGCTTTTTTATAAATGTGTTATCTGTTCATGTGCAGCATCATCACTCTGCACACGTCAAATTTCATTGCAGGAATTAGAAGCAGGTTTCTCTGTGTGTGTGGTACTTGTTTTGGCTTCTGGAGACATATGCAGGAACAAGAACTGAGACAAGTTTAGCTTCTGGTGTGACTGACGACATTCCTCCTTACACGCACAACCACACACACATACACAACCACACTCCCAGGGTGTGAATTATGCAGAGGCTTTTGAGTGAGCCCTGTATCTATGTTTGTACCATTACTGCAGGCAGTCGTGGCAGTTTGGACAATAACAAAAAATGGAATAGTTACATTCCTCTATTGCTGTAGGCAGTTTATGTAGTCAGGAACACAAGATATCAGATATGAGATCACCATTGTTTACCGTAAATATAGAAGAAAGTTACACATGGAACCATTCATTTTGATTTAATCACTTATCCTTTACCTTTTGTACTGTAATTCCAAGGTTGTCAACAATATCAATAACAGTTATTTTTATCTCCCAAAATGGCCACTACTGCACACACCATATTTCCCATGATACCTTATCAGGTGCAGGTGTCTCAGCCTTCAAATGTTTAATTCGCTAGAACCCATAAAGAGAGCTTGTTGGAGGAATGAGTTTGAAAACAGGTGTTGAGGAGGACAATAAGGAGCACTGCTAAGACAGAAAAGGAAACAAGGTCAAGAGGAACTTTTGAACTTTGTGAAAGACAAATTATGACATGCACTGAAGAGGTTAGAGCAACAAGAAGAACAATTAGAGCCGTTAAAATTCACACGTTAATTGCATTAATATATTTGTCAAGATGAATTAGACAACCAACATTATCTTAAATATGTAATATAGGTAAGTATCATTATTGGTTTTTCCTCCGATAATGAAAACCCGATACTGCTGTGCCTGGTTTTCGCACAGATCATGTGACCTTAAAATAGTTTTAAAGTTAAAGTGAAAGTATTATTTGTATTGTGCACAAACAGCACACCTCTGCCTTTAGCCCAGTACCTTTCAAATAGTGCGGCTGGCCCGGGGCGGTGAGGTGCCAGGGAGGAGCTTCCAATGGAATATGGCACAAGTGTACCACTGCTGTAATGTTTGAATGATAACAAACCTCCAGTCACTAGGTGGCAGCAACTCATACAGTGGTTTGTACAGATAGAAAATATACACGTTATCAGGTTCTCAATAGTATTTCAATTCCTGGGGTTGGGGTGAAAACATTTCTGTCCCAAAGGGATGGGCATGATTAAGAACCACTGCTTTAACCCAAGCAACTGCAGAAGGGATGGGCATGATTAACAACCACTGCTTTAACCCAAGCAACTGCATATATCGGTATCGGAAATAACATGCTTGGATATATCAGATATTGGCAAAACGTTAATATCGGAGAACCCTTATTTTAATGTATGGACAGACTTATCCCATAATTCCACTTTTCATCCACTTATCGTTGCTTTTGTTGCATAGAAATGTTAAATACTGAACTTAAAATACTCCAAATGAAAGTTATCTGTTAAAAATCTAAGAAGTTATGAAGCCCTAAATGAGGATAAAGGATGCAGTTCTACATTTGTCAATGGATAAAAACAAAAATAATAGCTGTATCAGACATTGTCCAATCAGCAATAAAATTGTCATGTAAACAGGAAGAACAATAGAGGACGAGAACCTATCAGAGTAACAGTCAGGGGTGTCATTGAATGTCTTAATTAATTACAATTGTGATTATTGATATAAAGAAACGGTGTCCTTGTCAGCCACAGAAAAAGAGCTTAAAATAAAACCTTTGTGTTCTAGACTTTAACCACTTTCTGAAACAAATCAACTCCTTTAGAAAGTAGTTTGGCATTATAAAACTAATTCCTGTTCTGATTGTGCAGCCACCTGCTGTTGCGGCACAGCTGCTTTTGTTGAGCGCTGACACGTTTTTATAGTTCCACATTGTTGAAAGCAGTTCACTGGAATTTAAATGTTAATTTGTTTCTCTAAATAACTCCCCTTATTATTGTAGACTTTTTTTTACCTGTTATTAAGCCTCATGATTTATTGATACTGGTTGTCAATACAAAAGAACTTTTTTATGGTGATGTTGCAGAAAGCTAAAAAGTAGTATGTAGTATGAAGACTGGGTGAAACTATGGTACATCCCACTTTGGAAGTAATTTGGTTTTTCATGCATTTTAAGGCAATGTTGAGATCTAGAAGATCATTTTCCAAACCATTAAGTATTTTCTAGTCATTCTCAGATGTTTATAAACCAATTTAAAAATACACATTTCAGTGATTCTAAATCATTTCCAGCTCTGTCTTTGGAGGCCGTAACTCTGGGACTGGATACATACAATGGATATATATAAATATAATACGTACAACTTTGACAAGTGAAGGGAAAAAAGGCAAGAAGTAGAGGTAGAAATAAGACAAAAAGAAATTACACCTAAAGCTGCAGTAACCATAGTAACTATGATTGGAGCGAATTGGAGGAATTGCAATAATTAATAACTCATACATACAGTTTAGTGGGGTTATCAGTTCAGAAGTGGATAAAAACTGTCTCTGAACTGGCTGGTTCTGGTGCAGATTATCCTGTGTATCCCGTCTGTCTGCTTGGTGACAAGGGCATGAAGAGACTTTGGCTGGGCTGAGGGCTGAGAGGATTCTTTCTTCTGCTGTGTAAGGCTTATATGTTCTGAATGATGCAGCACGAGGCAGATCTCTCCACCCACTGATTTCTGTGTGTTCGTTGCAGCTGCGGTACCGAACCTTAAATTTTACAGCCAGGATTCTCCCGGTGGTGTACAAATTCTGAGTATTATGGTGTTCATCCAAACACTGCTTCAACGCCTGTGGGAGAACAGATGTTGTTTGGCTGGCTGGAAGATCACATCAGGATGGTGATCACCAGGAATTTCCAGGTCCAGCTGACCTTTTCCACTGGGAGATCCCTAGATGGAAATGAGGATGAGCCCATCATGTCCAGGATCCACCTGCACATGGAAGAGCTCTTTGGAGGTCTTGTTTAGTTCAGGTGGAATTTTGCAGTCCAATGCATACATACCTGAGGTCAATGAAAACCATCCACATGTAGGTGTGGTCCAATTTTATTTGTGTAGTCCACATTCACAAATCACAAGTTAGTTAGTATAGTTACAAGTTACATACTGGGAAAGCATTATAGTAATAGTGGAAGGAAAAAAAAAAACCCTCCCTTTTAACTGGAAAAAAATCTCCAAGAGATCCAGATACAGTGTTGCCATCTGTCTCAGCAGAGAAAGCACTGGGAGTAGAAGTACAATACTAATAAAATAGCTAATAATGGACAAAACAACAAATATGAATGATTGAGAATCTACAGTGACAGGAAGAGAGAAGCAGGAGACAAACTTAGAAGACAGGGGGACAGAAAGGGCTCAGTGCACCAAGGGAGTTCCCCCAGCAGTCTAGGCCTACAGCAGCATAACTTAGGGATAAGTCAGTTCTACCCGAGTTATTCCTAAAAATATTATTTTTTAATCTACTGAATCATCTATAGACTGTTTTTCTGAAAAAACAAAATACAAAAAAAATTGCTTAGTTGAAGCAAACAACAAGCAAAGGTGCTCATTTTTAACTCTAATTTTAATTTTAAGTCATGTGGTAAATCTAAAGTCTTACCGCAGACCCAAAAACTAGCTACAGCTGCAGCTAGCTGATCGGATATAATTCTACCTTAAAATGTCCATGTCTAATTTAAATTGATTGCTGCATCATCATACACATCAATAGGCACTTCCGTATCATGCAGCCATGGCAGCTATGCTTCCTTATGGATCCTGATAATCTCACATACATTATTATCCAATGATCTTATTCCACTGTTGTGTTCTGTTGCTAAGTTCTATTCTCCTGAGGTACAAATTCTATGCAACCTAAACTTCTCTTTTTCACTCAAACTTCAATTATGCCGTCTTGGACCATCTGGTCCTGGGTGTGAGTCTCTTCCCTTAGAGGCTGCAACAGCACAAGTGTGAAACTGATCTGTCTTTGCTGTTAATTGAGGTAAAAAAATAAATTAAAAAAAGAGACACAAAAAGAGATCATTTTCTTTTACACATTTGTTCTGCCTATGAAGTCAATTAAGTTTTGTCAGTTCTTAAGTTTGCTTTTGTAATGCCTATAACTTTCATTAATAATATTATATTAATATAACCATAATACTAAAAAATATTGTCAAAAAAACGTTTTACCCTATGATGTCTTGCTAAAACAACACTTTAAATATAGTACAATATGACATTTCTTTCTAATAAAAAAAGACTTTAGCCTAAAGACACAGTTTTAGGGGGGTGTATATTATCTACATTCACTGAAGGATTATTAAATTAAATTTTCAAAATAAAACATCTTTTTAGAGTTTATTCTGTTGCTATCACAGACAGACAAGCACTGTTGATGTTACCAGAATCACAATCCAAGTGTTTCCTAATTTAGCAAAAGAAAACAGAAAAGGGAGAGATGTGTAAAAGATGGGCTGCATGGTCACAGTGGTGAAGAATGATGTTCTTCCCCGTGCTTACATAAACCTTACAATCCTCCATTTAGTTGATATTTTCTCTACCCATATGGGATTTTATCTACATCAAAAATTAATGTTGTACCAACAGAAAATGGCCTCTGCAAAAAGAGATGACCTACTTCCCACAATTATTCCCAATGGAACTGTTTTGGGAAGAACATGAGAGAGGAAATGTTTAGCTAACTGAGCTGCTCTTATGAACCGAAGCACAGCTTGGTTTTTATTGCAACCCTGGTTCTTTCTTCAATATTTATGCGTTATTGTCAGTTATCTACACAGACATTATTTAGAGAATACACTGACATTGACAAATGAAGTACTTATTTATCAATTTATTTTATTCCAACATTTATTTCCTGCAACAACTGCGTGTATGAACTCAAATGTACATAATAAATGTGAATGATTGTGTTTTTTTTTATATTAAAACTATGAATAATAGACTTTTGTACACAGTATGATGATTATTCTTCATGCGTGATATTAAAATACCTGTGAAAATGTCACATATTTAAAGCTTGTTCTGTATATTGTGATATTAAAATACCTGTGGAAAATGTCACATATTTAAAGCTTGTTCTACATCAGGAAATGGGGCTGAATTACTGGCAAATATGGGGCAATTTAATTATATATATTTTTTAAAAACTACAGTTCCAGTATCTGTACATTGGAGGTATTTAAATGGGTTACAACACACGTAAACTGGATAGTAAGATTTGTCACGCTTGGCTACAGATGGCAGCTGAAAGCTAAACTTATCCTACAGTTTGTACTTCAGGAGACATACTGTATTTTTTTTGAAATGGTAACACTTATCCAAAAGTAAATCACTGCAATGTCAGCCTGACCTAAACCTTTTATGTACTCTTTCCTTACCTCAGAAAAAGGTCATAGCGAACAACTAAATTCCTGCGAGCTATTAAAGTCTGAGTCCAGCACTGTGACTGAACAAAAACATGTTTTTGGGACTTGATTCAGTCTTTATTATGTAATAGTGTTATTTTAAATATTTGACCAGTTAGGTAATGATACAGAGAAAGGTGTTTTTATTACAGAGTAGGCTGTTTGTAAATGTTGGTGTATGAGTGGTTGACGCCGTCATCCCTTGAAACTAAATGCAAATTAGAATGCGGTATGTAAATAACGAAGCACCTGTGACAAATGAGCAGCGTTTACTTCATGTAAACACGTGCTGTCCACCTGCCACTTCTACAAACACGGAGCTGTAAAAAAGACTCTACAGTCGAGCCGTTTGTTTGTTGTGCTCCTCTCTGTCGTGTTGTGTTCCCTGTTTTTCTGCTGCCCTCCCAGAATCACTACCCTTTTTCCATTTTCCAATTTCAGCAGCTTCCTCTGGAGCGAGGTTTGATGAATGTCGCTCACATTAGGGTGACCTCTGAGATAACCCCTCCTTTCTTTACCAAGAAAATTCATCAGGCAGTTGGCCAGCCCCAGGGATGTGTGATTCAGCACTCAAGGTGAGTGCCTGTCACGGAGGCCTCTGATGGCCAGTTTCAGGTGAGGAGTGAGAGAGAAAGAAACGCTGTCTCTGGAGCTGATACAGTATCACAGTCTGTCTCAGAGCTCTGCCTTGAAAATCCAGTTATTTATTAACAATTAAAGATATTACTACAATTATGTTGTAGTGTAAGCAAACAGAACATTTTCATCTAATTGAACATCCACAGATCTCTACATGTTTAGATTTATTTCATCTAAGAATAGTTGGAGTCACAATTTGACATACAGATTACATTGACATTGTATGTATGGTTTTAGTTATCAGTCGCTTTTATCCAAAGTGACTTACAAAAGGAGGATTAGCAATCAGACCCCAAGTATGTGGTTCCCCTGGGAATCGAACCCAACACTCCGCTCTCTGCTTCCGAGACAGGTGTCCTAACAGCTACACTTTGGAACCAAAAGTTGTCTGCAAAATATATATATACCATTCATGTAGCCCTGGTGTGACAACACATTTTTGGCTTGGAAGCTAATATTCAAATGACCAGGCTAAAGTGATCTACATACAGTATATTGAGAACATTTAAATATACATGTATTTGCTTATTCAAACTGAACATACTTTATGTACAAATTATGTCTGTGTTAAATGCATGTAAGACTATGGCACAATATGATTCACACATACATATATAAAAATACACACAAACATATACACACAAATATGGATACATATTTAATATAATACATATATATTTATTATTTTTTGAACTGCTCATGATCTACCAGTACTCCTTTTGTGATGTATTGATGTAGACTGTTATTACTACAGGGAGCAGAAACTGTTAAATCTTTATGCAACAAAAGCATAATTAGCATACATCCTGTTGAGCATGACTTTTTTAACACGGGGGTTTGCAATTCCCAAGTGGTCTGCAGTAGTAGTGCTGTTTTTAATTATTGATTTAGACAATGTTTTTATATATTCTTTTCCTGAGGCGATAGAGTCAATGTAATTGTCACTCCGTTCCCACAAATCAAACACATTGTAGAATTGCGTAGAAGGAGGCAGATGATTTCTATCATTCAGTCAGACATGCACATGTTCAGGGACACTCCAAAGCTTTTCCCAAACTGGGCAATAAAACCATAAATAACGGTATTTTCGGAGGTCACTGCCCCATCTCTCCATCAGTTTTAGGGGTCCTGGGCTTGAAAAATGGCCAATATCCCAGTTCTTAAATCAAATTCAAATTCCTCAGATGGTCAACAGAAGATCTACAAATTACAAACGTAAAGACGTTTTGGGAAGGAATATGGACATAATAAACATAATAATAAAAATCCAAACCTCATTCCTCACCAATTGTGGTTCCACCTGAAGTTCCAACATATCTGTAAGAAGATGTGGTTTACTCAAGACTAAGTTTGAGCCAACATCTTTAAATATTGGTTTTTGAGTTGCATTTGTCTACATACATTTTCACTGCTTTGCATGTGGGTGTCAAGTGCGACGTTCTCTGTCCTATGCTAATGTGAGAACATACAGTATATTGTCTCTGCTGTGTATTGTTCCTGAGGAAAGGGTTTAAAAAAACCTCATCAAGTCTCCATCTGGTTGATCCAGTAAATGCTACAACCTAAGCTGCCGCAAGACCAATTGAGCAGTGAAATTATGGACCCTTTTTGGGAAAATCATTAACAACAGATTTCCCTCTTAATCTGCTCCTCATTCACTATTCTGTTTGCTCAGCTGCCTTGCTCTCATCAGCTCTGTTGGATGTAATGACACGAATGCACAACACAAAAACACACATTAGAACCGAGCACTGCCTAAGAGAGAGACGGTTCTTCTTGAGAACTTTTAAAGTGCAACTGATGAAGTCTGCCCGAAGACAGACTGCCCGAAGACAGGATGAATACCATAAATCTGAGGAAAGGACAAACCCCTCTCACTCTACCCCATCATAGGGGTTCATTAAATGAGCAGATGGGAGGGAATAAGTGTAATCCATGGTTAATACTGTACAGAGACAGGCTGTCAGGGACACTTCTGAAAAATGAGTGTGAAGGTGACATTTCACAACAGACAGTTGTTAGATTTGGTATATGTTAAGAAAAGGCTAAATATATGGGTTGTTGGTTGATTTTTTTTTTTAAATACTTTAACCACATTTTACTTGTTGAAGTATTTTCGACAGTACAGAAACAATCACATTTTACTTTTTTAAGTATTTTCGACAGTACAGAAACAATCTCATTCTCAACAGTATTAAACTGCAGAATTATTATTTATTTTTTTTATTGAAAAGAAAATATCTGGGTCACAGAATTCAGCCTGGGCTCTGTGGTCACTGATGGCCTTCCCTCCTGCTGCAGGGCAACCTGGCCACTAGACCTGTTCAGCCAAGACTTGTTTCCCAGCCACCAGGAGGTAACTTCACCTGCGACAGCTTTCAGGGATGGAGAGTATTTATATCATTAAATATATAATGAATTGTGCCAAAGGGGCCATGGAAGGCTGGAAAACATTTACTGTTGCTGGGAACAGGCTTCTAATTAGCCATTATGGGCGAAATTAATTTCACCTAAAAAAAAAAAAAAAAAAAACACTGATTAATATCAAAACATTTATGCTCGTCAATCAGTTTATGCTCGTCAGCACTATAAACTGATTTTCTAAATAAAGCTTATTTACTGTGTTATATCATATCTATTATGTCCCTACTTTTCTTTTGCAACGGATTTCTTTCACGAAGGGCAAGACAATCTAGTACATCAAATATCATCATACACTCTATTTACTGTAGTTACATTGAAAATTGGTTTCTTAGAAGAAAAACAAGAAATGCACATTTTTTAAATGTTCCACACATAAAACATCCAGTGTCTATTTCATCTACAGAAAAAACATGTTTCATTTGTTTTTATGTGATGTGCAACAGTCACATCACATCAAAACAGAACCCTTTTGAGATGCAAAATGTTTTTTAAACGATTACAACTTTGTTTATGCTAAAAAGGATTTCAATCAGTGTAAAATTGTTAGTTAAAGACTCCCTGAATTCCCAAGCCTAACGGAGTGTAATGCGGTTGTACCATTACAGTTTAATGTGACTTTAATACTGTAATGTTGTACCATTACAGTTTAATGTGACTTTTCACTAACCTCCTCCTACATTAATTTATTACAACAATGCTATGTTGCATCTGTTTAAACATAAATCATTCAAACGTTGATATTCTCAGTCCCAGGTTAAACTGAACTTTATCTCCAGGTTTTCCTTTTTCTTGTCTATTTAACAAGAAATTGTTGAATAATATTATTTATACACTGGTTTGATCCCTGATCAAAATGTTCTTTTTTAATACAGTATGCGTGTAGGTTGTATTCCAGGCTTCCCTACAGTCCACAAACTGAAACCTGGTGTTCGTGTAAATAAGCGAGTAAAGGATGTCCTTGGTTTACAATGTCCTCCACTTACAGCGTTTTGCCATTACGTCACAACACAACCATGTATCAATTTATGAAGGAAGCATTGAAATGTTTAATTTTCCTAATTATTTTTGTGATATGTAATTGTAGAAAATTCAGACTTACAGTGAAAATTCAAGTTACATCGTCAATAGGAGATGGACCCCTTTTGTGCAGTGTTTTGTGCATTAAAAATGTGTTTGTCTGAATGTTTTTGTCGTCAGTCTACATTGGAACATAAGTACAATCAATAAGCACTGTTAGAGATTTGAAAAAGCATAATCTGCACTGTTTTGGACGTTAAAACGCTAGACATTAATACGCTAGAAGAGCTTGGATTACTTCCTCGGGCTGCTGCTACTGCACTGGACTCAAGGTATCCGGGCTAGGCTAGCGACTAAGCTAACTTGCCTAGCCATACCATCTATACTCCTGGCTAACGGAAGATCACTAGACAACAAGATGGATCACATTTGACTGCTGGGATCAGCAAGCCGGAGAGTGATGAATGACAACATTTCCGACTCGTTGCTGTACAACTGAAGCAGCTAGCATGCTACTAAGCGAACAGGGCCCTGATAGACAGAGGAAAGACTTGTGGCAGTGGGGTCTGTGTTAACTTCTGTGATGTTATGGTATGCAAACAGTGTTCACCAGTGCCGGAGCTTATGATCATAAAGTGCCGGGGCAGTGGTGGCTTAGTGGTTAAGGAAGCGGACTTGACAAAGAAACCATCCCCAACCTGCTTCAATGACTACCACCCTGTGGCACTGATGCCTGTGCTTTGAACGGCTAGTCATGTCATATCAAATTCATTCTCCCCAAAAGATTCACCTCAGTTTCATATAACAGAGAGCCAGGTGACCGAAACCTTTCTGATGAGGACCATAACGTACCACCAGACTCTTAAAGACTGTTTACCTTTTCCCAGTTGACCCCAAGACCCCAACCAACAGGGTGGAGCTGGAGTAGCTTTATTCTTTCACACCTAGAATATATATCTGCTGTACTCCCCACCACCAGTTAGAACTGAAGAAGCCTCTTGGATGAGAGGTGAAACGTCTTCTTTTAGAAAATTCACGTCCAGTTGCCTAACAGAACTTTTCAACCTTGACTATGACCTGGATGACTGAGAGTCTTCATAGACATAGAAAGCATGTTTGCAGTTCCTCCTGGAATCACAACCTTAACGTGGTGGAGGGGCTAGTGGATTCTGGACGATGGTTTGTGGAATACAGACGACATGAAACACGCATGGGGGAAGATGCAGCGTTTGTCGGGCAAAGATAAATTAGCATTAGCTGTGGTGATTTTGAGCCAGAATACTCTGAGGCGTAGAACTGATGCTGAACGTAAATTTCAGCAGAAGAAGGGAATTCTCAAAAAGGAATTAACAAAAATAGTGGCAGTAAAAGCCGACCATAAGTATAAATTGGATGACGTAAAGGTTGATCAGACTGAGGGCAATCTGTATCCGTTCAAAGAGATGCATGAAGCGGCTCAGGGACATCATTTTATCCCATCAGATGATGAATGTGTGTCAGAGAATGAATATCAAGATTATAACATCACGACAAAGGCAAAGTTAAGACCTGTCGTGACAAGACGTGTTAACGGAGAAGCAATTTTTTCCTATAAGGCAACAAAACCTAGTGACATAGATCAGTGGTCAAAAGATCTGCAGCATCCTAGGAAAGGAGGTAGGAAAATGTGGTCAAAAATAAACAGACTGCGTAATATATATCAGAGGAGAACACAGGATAACATTAGCAACAGCAATCATGGTGCTTTGAAAGCTAATTTCTTTCAGAACGTATACCCTGAGTTTAGGCAAGCCATTAAGTTGACGTCTCCAACGTGGGAGGATGTAACATATACTTTTAGATATGCTAATTGGTGCAGCTAAACAGGTTGATAACAGCATAGAACATACAATAAGATCTGTCAACGACCATGACATGCTTGAAAATGTGTATGATAAGAGCCATAGATGTAGGTGAAAACAGGAACAGCCAATGTCTGCAGACACCTACCCATACCTTGCAGTCCCTTTCACCCTTATTGATTACATGACGGTCTTCAATCAGACAAAGAATCCACTGTACAAGGCTGAAGTCATTTTCATTCACCGTCCGATTACACAAGGCACACCGGAGCCAATGAAGATAACATATGCTCCCAAAGGACTAATGTGCTGGGTCAACAATGAGGCCGGTATGAACATGGGTGAAAGAAAATGTGACTACTATGTTGCAACTGGTCAACGAGATTTTGCTATCAAATTAAACAATCGCACTGAGAACATCTCATTACCACAATACTATCAACATTCAGACAAAATGGTAGCAGTAAACGGAACAATGTTTATATGTGGAAAACACGCATTCAAATTCCTTCCCCAAGGATGGAAAGGGTCATGTTATATGGCATACGTTATACCGGCAATGAGGCTCGAACATGAAATATGAATCAATGATAGGTCAAAACAGGACCTATTTGGGAGCCATGAAATCGTTGCTACTCCAGGACAACGATTCTTCGCAGCCATCGTTCCGACATATGGAATTACAGTGGCTCTAGATGAAATCAGAGAAATGGCATCTGTCAGTCATGTTATATGGCATACGTTATACCGGCAATGAGGCTCGAACATGAAATATGAATCAATGATAGGTCAAAACAGGACCTATTTGGGAGCCATGAAATCGTTGCTACTCCAGGACAACGATTCTTCGCAGCCATCGTTCCGACATATGGAATTACAGTGGCTCTAGATGAAAACAGAGAAATGGCATCTGTCAGGTACACAATTGCGAATGACACAGCTGGTGCCTTCTCCGAAATGAACACAGAACTGTACGCTATTCGCAAAGTTGCCATAAAGAATAGAATGACTATAGTTATTATCCTGGCTAACAAGGGAGGTACATGTGCAGTCCTAAAACAGGAATGTTGCACATATATTCCAGATGCTTCAGCGAACATTACTGAATATGTCAAGGACATTTGTGAAAATGTAAAATTGCTGAAGAGGTTACATATGGCTATGGGGGACTTACTTTAGCTTCATCAAGCCTGAAATGGCAATAGTGTTTACAGTCGTAATGTCATATGCAATATTTAAGGTATTAGTTTGTTTAATAGATAAGTTCACTATGAAGCCCCCAAGAATAGCCTACGTAAGAGCTTTAAAATTATTATGAAATAAGGTTGCCATATGCAGAGCAAGTGTCGCTGCCTGGTCATCAGGGCAGTAGGGGAATTTTTCCCCCATAGGGTTTCACCCCTACCTGTGAATAAATCATACCTGTTGCACTCAGTTCATCCAGCTAAAAACCTTCACATCGTAAGAGCTTTAAAATTATTATGAAATAAGGTTGCCATATTCACAGCTTGCAGAGCAAGTGTCGCTGCCTGGTCATCAGGGCAGTAGGGGAATTTTTCCCCCATAGGGTTTCACCCCTACCTGTGAATAAATCATACCTGTTGCACTAAGTTCATCCAGCTAAAAACCTTCACATCCCAGCCCTCTTGTGTCACTTCAGGTGTGCCCCAGGTCTCTGTCCTGGGTCCCCTTCTGTTCATCATCTATCTTCTCCCCCTTGGTTATATCTTCCGTAAACACTCCATAAACTTTCACTGCTACGCCGATGACACCCAGCTCTACCTAGCCAACCTCCCACCCCCTTCTATTTTAGACTGCTTGACTGAAATAAAATCCTGGTTCACCTCAAATTTTCTTGAACTAAACAGTAACAAAACGGAGGTTCTCTTCATTGGTACTATATCAACATTATCCAAAACCAACAGTTTCTCTTTTGATATTGACAATTGGGTTTTGTACAGTCATAAACAAATGTAATGGTACTATTAATTAACATCATTTATTTTAGTGTTTCGGTTTTCGGACTCAATTTTAATTGTTTTATTGTTGTTCAATACATGTGCTGTTTCTTGTAATCTGTGCTGCTTTTATAGTTAGGCTATTGCATGTTCTATCTCTTCCCCTCTAACTCTAATCAGTGACACACTCTTGTGCACCATCAGTATTTTGGTGAAAACTTGGTGGGTTATAAAGTATTGGGATTAAGGAAACTCAGACAAAAGTCCTTTGTCTGGAGTTGACCGCACAGTGAGCTACCCTTTCATTCCAAACACTGTTTTATTGTACCTGAACGCAGCTTTGTGCAAGCACACACATTTTACACCTCTGTGAGCACATACATGCTCCTCATGATTTCTGTTGCGTTCTGTTAAAATCAAGTGCACCTAAACAGCACTTGCACCTACAGTTGATACATAAATTACTATATGGTACTGTAGTTTTTGAAAGTAAAACACAATACATAGTGTATCACAGCAGTAATTTGAGCTATTTTTCTGTGCAGACTATTCCCACCATTCTACATTTTTAAACAGTACAACTGCTGCTAGTCTTCACACATCTTTGTATAAAGGCTATACACACGTTTGTACATTAGTCCTGGGGGCACAAACAATACCCCCAATACCAAACAGATGCTGACAGAATCTGAATGTTAATTTACTACCAGCTGTGTTTTAACAGAAAACTGTTGCAGAAGTGCAAGTGGAATGAGACACTGGTTGAGGAATAAAACATGATTTGACTTATTCATAACCAAAGATTGTTTTGTTTTGTTTTGTTCTAATGCATGAAAAACCTAGATCTGGAGTTTAGTTATGCTTAACATGTATTACTACAAAAAGGCTAATATACCGTAATGGCTCATTACTGTGATTATAAAACAGTTGATTGTAGAACAGTTGAAATCTCAGTTGTTGAACGCCTCCCTTTTCGTACAATTCATACATACATTTCGTACATTCGGTGCATCCCTACTTACATACAATGTATATAGTATGCATGTATACGTTTTTTAAAGCCTGGCATATGTAGACTATAGTCAGGTCTGTGGATGTTGTTTTTGAAACTCCTGTGTACTTGTTACTAGTTTTCATGATATAAAAATGAAAATGTTTGGTAAAACATGTCATTTTGTAAAGTTGGGAAGCAGGCAGCATTAGAGAGACAAATACAGATTCAGAAAGTCATTTAAAAATCAAAATCACAGAAACTTGCTGGATGCAGGACCAGGAAAGAACAAGAAAAAAAAAACTTGGCATCAACCAGTAACTAGGAAAAGGAACTTTGAACAAGGAACACAAAGCAGGAACAAGGAACACAAAGCATGAACAAGGAACACAAAGCACTGACACACAACAATGACCAAATGAAGACTGAGTGAGGGAGAGAGGTGTATATATACCTAGGGCACCAGGTGATACCAGTTAGACTAATGGACAGGTGATCACAGGACATAGGTGAGTGTGATGAAACTGTCTTAATTGAAGTATGTGGTTCTTCAAGTGTCCATATCTATGAGACATTCACATATTGGCAAAACCCTAATCCATGGCTGCTAATGTAACCCTCAAACATGACTGATGCTGGAATTTGATTTTTCTGTTGATAGCACTCTGTTCCTTTCTTCTTTTTTTTACTGTTATACAAGCATCCACAACCCTAATGCCCCCCTTTTTCATAGGTATGCTTGGATTGTATTTTAAATCAAATATATCAAACAAATGATATGATATATTGAATTTACGCTCAAAACAGGGTTTATTGATATTCTGTCAATGCACAACTCCAAATGTTATACACATGGGTATTTATATGAGACAATTAAATGTGTTCGCATGTCAGTGACTTCAATATAATCGCCTACTGCAGACCATGCTCTTTGAATTAAAGTCTCATGGGGAAACGATAATAAAAATAAAATGAAATAAAACCTTGTCTTCTGCAGTCTTAAGACAGTTGCAGCTTCAGCTACAAGCGGGACTCTCATTTACAGCAAAGGCCTTTTTAATATCAATTGGTTTCGTGTATCCCGATCTGGTGTTCACATTTTGTTACTCAAATTTCCGAGTCCCATCCTACATCTGACAGCAGCTAATCTCACAGCTTTGTTTTTCACAGTGATCCACTGTTCATTTGAGGCAGCTGTGAATTGAATCTATCAACCTTTAAAAGTTAACAAGTTGTCTGGGGAAATGCCATTTGTACCAGTTCAATAGAAAATGTCAGCCTCTAATAAAATGGTGAAGTGTGATACGTCAGTCGCACATAAGGATTTGCAACAAACACAAAGAGAAAAGGAAAGCTTTTGTGAGGAAGTTATTTTTGTTTCGAGAATAAAAGACTAAAACACATTAATCTTTTAAAAAATTGTAAAAGCTCTCTATATCCTCAATGAAGTGAATCTTCAATGCAGTTGAAGCCACTTGAGACTATTTATAAAACTGATAAAAGAAAGTAAAACTGGTGTACTCTAGTCATTACTGTGCATCCTGACAGTTGCGGGTGTAATGCATGGAGAGTTGCTTTCAAAATGTGGGTGAAGTATTAATCAGTCTACAGTCTCCCACAATTCATTTGAGTCCGCTTTTTAGATGTAAACTTACTTACCGTTCTGCAGCTCTGTGAGGCTGGTGCGCAGATGCAGGCTAGGCATTAAGACGGTATGTTAAGCTGGAGGTGTATTGACAGTGAATTATCAAGTGTACAGTGATAAATGGAAAGGAGAACAATTGTACACACACACCTATTGTTATTACAACTCTACACATTACCCTTGTTCTCTATAGGCATCCTCTCGGTCTTTCAAATTGTGTTGAACAATTTGGTTAAAAGTTCCACTCTATCCTAAACATCTTCATACCTCCACAGGTATGTCATCTGGATCAGCGGTCCCCAACCTTTATTGTACCAAGGACTGGTCAGCCAGTATCAACTATTACTGCAGAATAGTAATACCACGCCATTGTCAAAATAAAACATCTTTTAGACTTTATTCTTGTAGTATTTGAGTCTAACAAGACATAGTACGTATAGGGATACAACTGAATTCTTTTTAAATAAAGTAAAACTGAAATCAGTAAGTACAGGGATACAATTGGATTCTTTTTAAATAAAGTAAAACTGAAATACATTTTTTCACAGTGTCCCACTTCAGCCCAGTACCAAACGACCTATGGACAAGCGCCGGTCCCTGGCGTTGGGTTTGGCACCCCTGATCTGGACCGACAGCCTTTCCTACTTCATGCTCATCAAAGCGCCCTTCACTTCATCCTTACTAGCTCCCCTTGTACTTTCTGACTGACCACCTACCACCTACAAAAACGACCATTTAAGTCTGCCCTAACGCCTACTCTCTCTTCTAACTGATGTCCAAATTGTGGTGCGTACACACAGACTACGTTCTTCTACAGTCATGCTCATGACTCCGTCTGAACCTCTATACACATCCACAAAACTCTTAACAAAGTGTCATTTCTCTTGTAAATCTTAACTTTAAGGTTAAACTTTTAAAACAAAAACAAAGCATACTACATTTGATATATTATATAGAAAAAATAAGTCGACCTCCAAGCAACTGTCATAACATTATAACAACATAGACCTCCAGATCAACAGCAAGTTGGAAGAGAAGGGTATCATGTCTAAGTATAAATTCCTTAATTAAATTGAAGTCCCTTGTTCGTCCCACATTGGGGAAAACGCAGTGTGAGTCTAATAAGTATCTGGGTCTTCTGGGGCTCAAAACCAGGACATCTGTGTAAGGCAGACGTGATAACCGTTACATTATGGAACTACCATAGTGAAAGGCTGGTTACAAATTATTTTGGTTAATAACTATACTTTCTTAGTAATTGTCTGTTTTGCCTATCAGAAGGACATACTATGTTATTCTGGATGTTCATCCTTAAATGTTTTAAAGTAAAAGGTTATGAAGAAAGAATCTGCCCCTTGACCTTGGTCCTGTCACTCTGCGGGTCAAGTACCTCACAGGTCATAGTGGCACATTCCCTGAAGAGAAGATTTGTTACCTTGTGTGGTGGATCCACTGTCGCCAATGGGATCTGGTTCGTAAGCCGAGACACATCTGGGACTATAATGGGTCTGTGGTTCAGTGTCCCTAAGTCTGCCCTTCCCTCGTCATTTTTTTTGTTCTATTTCTATCTATTTCAATTTGAACTATTTTATTTAAGTGTTACAAAATTATTAGAAAAAAAAAGATTTCTAAATAAAACTCAAACTTCTACTCAGTGAGTAGTTGTATACATAATACATGTATAAATTAGCAATGCATAGACAGATGTAAATGTCCTTGCGTGTGTATTTAGTTGATTTCATAAGAGGCTTTTTTATTGTTAGCTTTAAAGACTTGTATGTACTGTATGTCTATACATTAAAAGTTTTATTCTTTTCAAACATATCTACATATTTTGGTGGATGACAGCGACTGCCTGCTCATTTGTCATGAGTGGTAAATATGTTTTTAGGCCAAAGAAAAGCTTATTTAAATCACTGTTGGTGCTGCATCTGCCTCTGACATCTGATATCAGTCACTGCAGAAACTGCTCTGCTGGACTCAACCGTTTTGTCCTTGTCCGTGTTTATCTTTAACATGACAGCACTGTGACAATCACTGGGTCCGTCCGTCTATTTATAAAAATGTGGTTCATATTCTAATTTGGCAGTGACGGTTAAGAGTCGTGGGTAAATTAGGGATAAACATTCAGTATACGTCAGCATTAAAGGTCACACGGTTGTTTGGACCAGAAAATTGCATATTAAGGATCTTGCTGTGTTGGCTTCTCCTGTACGAGAATGTAATGTAGAACCTACAATATCTCCTGAGTTAAAGAATGGCTCTTCCATTAAGTCTCATTAATCACGCAGAGCTTAACTTAATTGTGTAGCCATATTTGGTCACCAAGATCGATGCTTGAATCACATTTTTTGTGCCTTTAATTTTTAATGAAAGCATTATATCTGGTATTTAACAGCAAAGTACTGTTTGATTGAATTTATCAAAAAGAGCTATATTTGAATCACAGGATGACAGCGCTGCCTGGGATAATAAATTATCCCTAATTAACGAATTACATCGGCTCGATTAATTTCCTTCTTAATTCTACTTTATTATCATTTGTCAACTTATCAACGCACGTCCGACTGCTATTTTCGGCGCTGCCGCTGCTTTGTCTTTGGCCATAAATATTTAAATATTAGTGCTTTAATAGGAAAAATCACAACTTACATGAATCTTCACCAGTCGAAGTCATTTACAATGCTCCAGGAGTGCTGCTGCTGCCGTCCAGGACGTTTATATTTTTGTATTTGTTAATGGAAATTCTGCTGATGACACAATGCTATAAGCACCACAAAAACAGGATTTACTCATCTGATACTCTAAACGTAATTATAGTGGGGGAAAAAACCTCCACATTTCATAAACAAAATATTAATAAAAAAAACCCCATTGTTTTCCCAACTGTTCTGAAAGGAGAGTATGTGAAACATTAATTCAATAAAAGCAAGCGCTCCTCTCTAAGATAACAGTGTTTTCATTATTCACCGATCCTTTATGCCTTTGATCTATATATAAAGTGAAATTCTAATTATTGGATCAAACACTTTATGCTCCCTCCCAGCTGTGCACCACACAGACTTTAAAACCAGCTTCTTTCTGTGCAGACGAAAAAGTGCAGTGCAGACAGATTTTATTTTTGATTTATTGATGTTGAAGTAAATCAAAGGTAAACAAGGAAAAAAAAGATTGAATGTCAGAGTGAAATTTCCAAATTTATCATTAACGTATCAGAGTCTATTACCTGGATGTCAGGAAAGTGATTCACGCTCTTTGTTAATAAACCCCTGGGCAGAGCAGTTAAACCTAAGGTGCTCATTGTGAGACCTTGCAATTTCATATGACCACATTTGTCAAGCAATCTTAATTGAATTGTAGATATACAGACCTCATTTATTTTGTTGTTTAGTGAGGGTATCAACTCAGTGGGACGAATATTTAGTTCAAGTGCAGCAACATGGGACACATTCTAAAACAGTCGGGAACCTGTGGCTCGCGAGCCAGACGTGGCTCTTTTGATGACATGGATGCATCAGCCTCTTAGCTGGCATCTTAGCTGGCATTTCTTAACACAATAAGGAATAAATAATTTCGCTGATGTTCAAGTAAAACATTACAGAAATCATAGTGCTAAAAGAATCGTTAAAAATGTGCATGAATGACATATGCATGTGGGTGGACAAAAGAGCCACAGTCCTGTGATGACCCTACTTTTCCTCACAGCCAATGGAAATCCAGTATGTTACATCACATAAATTATACACACATCAGTTTGAAAAATTAAAACACATCAGAAGACAGGCAGCATTTCAATTTGCAGGGAAAAAATAAGTATTACAGAAAGCTCAGCCTCTTAAATCAAACACATCAGAAGGCAGGCAACATTTCAATTTTCAGGGAAAAAAAAAAAAGTATTACAGAAAGCTCAGCCTCTTAATGAGTGAAGCTGAAACAGAGTGTCATCAGCAAAGATGTTGACTTTTTTTTTTTTTTTTTTTAGAAAATTGACCCTCAACATCTGAAGGATTTCTCTATGTCTCCAAAGCAGCTAAGAATAAACTTGATGTCTCATCATCAGTGATGTTTTGAGGCCACCAGGCTGCTGATTTAACATTGACTTACAGCGGGAGAACAAACGTGTCATCCCCTAATACTATACTATATTCAGCAAAGTCACTGGCACTATTTGTCGATCTTGTCGTTGGCAAACTATAGATTAATAAAATCTTACATTCTTTTCCCACGCCTGGTTTGAAAGCAATTCACAGTAAGCTTTCACTTTTCATGTTTGAATGGCAGTAGTGTAAAGAACATTTTCAGCAAAGGTTGGCTGGTTACCTTTAGCAACACGATTTCAGCAGCTTTGTAAATCTGTATAAAAACTATTTTAGAAGAAAATACTGATGTCTAGCAACACTTTATGCTGCAGTTTAAATGTACTGTGTTGATCAATGACCTGGTATTATGTGTTTTGATGTATAAAGGCAAGGGAAGGCAGGGTACTTGGGTAATGTCCTTTACATTATGGAACATTAATGACATCAGAAAGAGAAAATAAAAAATATATAATAAAGGATCCAAATGAATGCATAATAAAATCTTAAAGGGCATACATTGTGAGTTCTGTCTGTCTCCCTTCCCCCCTGCTGTGTCTGCTGTGTAATCAGTGTCATCACACTCACCTGTGTCTCTGTCATCAGTCTCACTGGTGTCACCTGGTGTCCTGGGTATATATATACCTCTCTCCCTGTCTGTGTTGGGTTATTTTGATTGTGGTGTGTGTGTTGTGATGTTTCCTTGTTCATGCATTTTTTTGTTCCTGTTTTGAGTTCTAATTCATGTCTTATTTGTGACTCTAGTGCAACGTTGTCATCCTGTCTGCTTCCCAATTTTACAAAACCTTACACTTTTAGAGTTTTTTTTTTTATTTTTTATAAAAAGATAAATTATTGAACTTAAGCGTGAGAAGAGAAAATGTTCTTAACGTTCCCGTTTGGAGCTGACTTTAGTTGTGGTGGTAATTTGTTCCACTCTTGGCTCCACTAACTGACCCGAGTGTGTAGATCTCAGAGATCTACTGGGCTTATATTCCTTTAACATTTAATGCATGTATTCTGGATCTAAACCAAGAAGTGATTTATGGACCAGAAGTAGAATTTTAAAGTCTATTCTACAGCTGACTGGGAGCCAGTGTAAAGAACTGACCTCTTTGTTCTGACTAAAACCTGAGCTGTGGTGTTCTGAATGAGTTGCAGATATTTGGTTCTGCAAAATAACCAAAAATTATGGTTCAGGACCATAATGATAATCCAGCCTGTTAGAGATAAAAGCATGAAAACTAGTCTCCACTTTTCCACTCTAGTTTAATTTTGAACTGAAAGTCTTATTCACATTATGTTTGTTTAAATTTGAAAGTGCAATAAATGTGTTACATAACAATTAATAATTGTGACTAATCATTCTACATTTAGTTTAGGTTCAACACCTAAATATCATCATCATCATCATCAAACCAAAGCAAATTTTATTTTATCTGATAATGAAAATACTTTTTTTTTTTAAAAAAAAAAAGCATTGACTTCATAGTAACACAAAAGCTTATTTAATCTTCAGTTCATATTGAGCTCCAGTGTCTGATGCATTAAACATGTAGCTATGCATGTGGACTATTAATATTGGTCTGACTAATAGAAACTCAAATACTGGAAATTGACTGAGCCTAATATAGCATATATTGAAATGCAAAAACAACTGTATTGGAACATTGATACTGTGAGTGCCTTGTCAAAAGAGCAATATTCAAGATGTTCCCAGACAGTATAATATATATATTTTAATAAAAATAATTAAGGCACAGTAGAGACACTGAAAATTGTTGAAATTATGTTCTCATATCTCAGAGTTGACGACAGGGGTGGGTTCCCATACCTGGTGACCTAAAGATAGCACTTGAATTTTTCATTTAAGTAAAAGTATTTTAATTTAAGTGAACGAAACATTAAGTTTGTTGCATCAAGGAGAGAATACAGTTTCCAAAAAGAAATATTTAATAATAAGTAATTTAAAGTAAGATTACTTGTATATGAGTAAATTCTTCAACCTTCAACAAAAACATCTGTCCATTCAAGAGTTTGAGTACTGTTGTCGTATTACAGAATTATACACACTTTCTCAACTTTTTACCAATTATACTTCTAGAACATGGGTGTTGAAGAACAAAGTGACATTATGCTGTTTTGTTAGTGCTTTTTCTAAGTTGAAATAAAATGTGACGTCAAATCGCTTGATGGACTTGAAAACATGCACTTGTTTTCTTCCACATACTTTGGGATGGATACCCTCCACCTGGTGTGGGAGTACGAGAAAACTTCCAGAATCTTCATAGACGTGCACTTATTGTTATTCATAGTTAATTATGATATGCATGTACTGGTCCGGCCCACTTGACATCTGCTTGATACCCCTGCTCTAGAAGAACAGAAAATGCAAATGTATACGATGTACCAAATTGTTAACATTGGCCCTATTACCTGCATTGCTGCAAAAAATTCCACAGTTAATTCGAGGTTAAAGAACAAAGTGACATTATGCTGTTTTGTAAGTTGAAATAAAATGTGACGTCAAATTGTAAAATTCTCTTAAAAAAAACAAACAAAAAAAATTTTTTACAGAGCATTGCAGTCTACTATGTATACTGGCTAATTTGAGGTACTACAAAAAGCACAGACGTAGTCAATACAAAAAGGAGCTTTAGGAGTAACTGGTTGCAGATCTCTCCTTTAAATCAACCATCTTTATAGCAATAGATGTAGGGCCTTAAAACATAAAATAAAGTTTATTTTCAGAAGCTGAATATCGTTGTTTGCCTATGAGCTGTATAGTCTTTGTGGTATGAGTACTTTTACGTCAGCCGTTGTAGATCCATGCAGTTCTCAGCTATGGGGGTGTTTTCTCTGAACGTATGCAGCTGCGAAGATTCTATAGAAGAGTCTACAGAACAACTGCCCGCAGCGAGTATATTCATCAACCCTCCCCTTCAGTAGTTAAAAAACCTGCTGTTCTTCTCTCATGTCCGCTGTCATCGCAGTAGACCACACATTGAGGGGTCTAGCCTGGGTCCATGTCATTGGGTCAACCCCCAGCGTGGTGCTCTTCTACTGCCTTCACTTCTTTCTTCTCAGAGAATGAGGGTAAAGAGTGACAGAAGGGAGAGAGAAAAGTACTAGACAGTTGATTTAGTTGTTTGTTTTAAAGGTATATTTGTAATGTTTTATTGACATTATTTCTTTAATAGTTTGCTTATCTTGGAAATATACAATAGTTTCTTATTGTGAGTTTATTTTTTTCCTTTATTTTTTTTAATCTGTGAGTACATTTTTTTCACTGTCCCACTGCGGGCCTGGTACCAAATGACCTACGGACTAGCACCGGTCACTGGACCAGGGCTTGGTGCCACCTGCATTACATGACCAGAAAATGTCACTTATTGTTTCCAAACTTCTCAAATACTTTCTTTAAACTTCTCCATCTGTTTGTTTGTTTGTTTTTTCTTTTGTTTTTTTTTATGGAGTTTTTTTGCACGTTTTGGCTTGACAATTTGTGACCGTTGCTTTAACTTCATCACAGACAGATGGAAACCAATTATCAAATGTCACAGAGCTTGGTTGGCGACTAACGCAATTAAAATGATAAAATGGTTTTAATTGGCCTCATGCAAAGCCTTTGTGTTCCTCAGTGTTTCCTCTGCATAATCTTTATTTGCTCTTTTGATTTTTTTTTTTTTTTTTTTTTTTGCACGTTTTCTAATTATTTAGGATGTCTCACTCTGACACATAATTCTCAACAGAGCTTTTCAAATAGACCTGTATTAAATCTGGGCGGACTGCTGTAAACTCACCTCCCACTTTTTCTCCTTTCCTTGCTCCTGCCCTCCTCAATGCTGCGAAAAAAGTCAGAAACTTGATGTCATTTGACCTCATCCACATATGGTGTACCTTGATACTAGACACAGACTGTCTTCCCAGCATTTAAATTTCTTGAGTGTATTGCGTGGCACCAGATCTCCGCAAGCTGTTTTGTCTTTCCACACCATATGGCATCTTGACAGTGTTTTCCTCATTAATTAGTCTTTAACACATATGCCAAATCCAAAAGACTGTAAAGTCAAGGCTGCGCCGAGGATCCTTGTTGCAAAGATGAATTAGCTGCTACGGTATTTTGAGAGAAGAAAAACAAATTAACTTGACTGACTGACACCACCAAAAACCTGGATCTGTTTTTGTTAAATTCATTTCGATTCATATTCACTGAGCATTTACTCAGACTCGTGAATCAATGAAAGCTGTTTTTGATGAAAAACATAAACACCCTTCCAAAGATTTCCTCTGTAAGTGCCAAAAAGCATTAAAAAAAGACTTTGGGATTTTGGCAGAATGTACTCTGCAGGAAAAAAAAAACAAAACTCTCCATACACATACCTATTTATGGGCTATATGCATATCTATGAGACATTAAACCATGAAGGATGAGCATGAAGGGCAACAACCTGCATGATAGATCTGGCAACAGATGCAGCTGTAAGATGCAGTGCAGTACCAGAAATCCAAAAGCAACATTAAAGTGCAGCAAAAATATTATTTTTTTTTTTAAATATGCCCTTTAAAGTAACACACCTTCAAGTTCTATTTTACATATTAATGCATCAGTGTTTTTTTTTTTATTTGGATTTTTTTATTTATTTCTTTTTTGTTATTCACGCTGCACCTGAAGCTTAAAATATCCCAACACCAAGCATGTTTTTCGCAGGGCAGTAAACAACTACACCTGACAGGCTGACTGACACGATTGTCAAATGGATTGTGAGAGACTGTAGACTGATTAACATTGCCGAGGACAACAGCCTCAACCGTGGGTTGCAACTCTCAATGAGTGAAATCCACCATCTCTATGAGGCAGATATTGTATTAATACCGTGGCATAATTTTTCTCCATGATTTCCATATTGATAATTACATAATTTGGATCAGTCACAATTAAAACTAGATGATAAACCTATGCATGTAATTGCTGTTTTGTTTTGGGTTTTTTTGTCTGTTTCTTCCAGTAATAAACATCTGGATTGACCACGATTATTCGTGATTAATCCACAGCTAATTTTAAAAGAACATTAACAAGAGTCAGTCAATCAGTGATATTGTCAGTTATGTTACAGTCTTGTGCGTGTCTAAGCTGCAGCATCCTTAGGGGTAAACAACACAACAATAGATGTGGGTTTTAATCCATTCTTCCATTTATATGTATGTTATTAGAGGTCTTTAAACCACAACATCCAATTCCACGACTAAATGTTGCAGAGCCTTTTTCATTTTGACCTTTGACTATTTAAAAAAAAGAAGAAGAAAAAGGAGAAGGAGTTGAAAACTGTAAGAGCGTAGAGAGTGAAGAGAGTTTTACTCTTTGCGAGCCATTAACTGATCTTCGTGGGAAAGGAAGAGTGTTGGACATGGACTGCAGTCACACTTGTTTTATGATTTCAGTTTGTTCTACTCCAAAAGCAGTCTGAACTGAAGTGCAGAGACAGTGGGAGAATAGGAACGTAAGTGTACAGGACTACGGTTGTTACATAAAAATCAGTGCAAAATGAAATGGGCATTTGACCTCAAGGGCGAACAAGTGAAAACACTTGTTCACCCTTGAGGTCAAATGAAATGAAACAATAGTTGACCGTACAAGGTCCTGTGTTAATGATAAAAAAAAAAAAAAACTACAAAATTAAAGAACTGCTCATTTTCAAACATTTTTTTATACAGAAAATAATTATATATTTACAAAACAATAATATATATAATTATGCATTGTATGTGCTTACATAAACATTTATCAATTTAAATAAGCTTCAAGGTTTCATTAAGTGTTCATTTTTAGCCCTATTTTTTTTTTAAATGTTTACTTTAAACCTAGTAATTATTTTAATAAATTATAAAACATTTTTTCCCCTTATTTTCTCACTAACACATTTGATGGAACTGTTTCAGTTTAATTTATTACTAAATCTGAATTTTTCTTCTGTTACTCGCACTCGAGAATAATAAAGTCCATCTGGTCCACCTCTCGTCAGCCCCCACGAAAACACTGGCCGGGTCGTTGACCACAGACCTACCTAGCCCGGTCGGCTAACGCTCCTCCCAGATGTGACAACACCACAGTCAACTATGGTCTGCTCAACATCCGCTCACTCACGAGCAAAGAACATCTCATCCAGGATCTCCTCACCGACTATCATCCTCCTCCATTCACCTGACTGTCCCCTCCGCCCGTCTCACCACCATGGGGTACAGAGGTTTTATTCAATCCCCCAGCTTTGGAACTCTCTACCCCCGTCTTGAGGAACATCAATTCACGTCTGCACATAAAATTCATCTGTTCATTCTCTTAAAAACAGATCCATATATTCAAATGGGTGGATGGATGACAGTTTGCTTTGTGAAGTATTGAAAGAGCTGATGTGTCAAGGTTTATGAAGATTAATAATTAATTTAAAAAATGTGATTCATTTGTTAGAAATTAATGGAAAATACACTTTTGTTTAGGATTCAAAGAACTGCTAATTTGCAACAAAGAAATCGATTTGAGAAATGGTGAAACTAATTTATTTGTAGACAGATTGTTGACAGTCTTGTGCAATTTCCAAAAAAAAAAAACAAACAAACAACAATTTCAAGTTTAATTTGCGCATGACAAAATGCAAATGTTTCCTTTATCAAGTTTAATTTGTGCATGACAAAATGCAAATGTTTCCTTTATAAAAATCCACTCAGAGTTAGGTTTTGTCTGTAAAAGAAGAAAAAAAAACAAACAAACAAAAAGGGGGCCAATTTCCATAAAAACTAAATATTCCTTTCAAAACTACTTTGAATGTTCTTAAAAAAAAAAAAAAACGTTAGCAATAACAGAATCGTCTGTACCTCAGCCTGGCCCCTGCTGAGCTCCAATCCCCCCGTACTGGGTCCTGCCTTGTTTCCAAACAACAGTGTCATAAAATGAAAGCAACATTCCCTCCTTCAATATTTATAACCAGCTTATTCTAGGCCAGTGTTTACTGTGTTATTTGAACGTGCTCAAAGTACAATGTTCATTTAGGGGTCTGCTGATCAACCCGTTTGTAAAAAGTAAAAATCCATCACATTATAATAAATTATACATAAATTTAGGGCTTTTACATTTGAGTGGAATAAATTCATCCACTAGACTCGTCCACTAGTGCTTTTTTGCTTTTTTTTTTTTTTTTTTTTTTGTTTCAACATAATCACTAATCAGTGATGTTTGGAAGCGACATAATGGCTGTAGAACATTAAAAAAAGTGAAAATTAAATCAAATGAACTATTGAAAACAACTATGTTCCCCGGCTCTACAGCCCCTTTGCTTTGGCTCCCTATATAATGATATTTAATTTTTGAGTGAATGCAACAAATTAAATCCAACTGTGCTTAAAAAAAAAAAACAAAAAAAAAAAAAACCCAACTAAATCGACCAGTGCAGTCAGTAGATTGTATTTCAACTCACTGTTATTTACTTAAAATTCTCTATAAATATACATCTCACACTTAATTGTCAGCAACAATGTCACTGTGGTCTTACCATACTGTAAATATATACATTATATGTTCAGGTACTGAATAAATCCAATAGCTCTTTCATGCAATATAATGAAATTCCTGCAGCATGGCACACACTAAAGAATTATATTTATAGATTTTTTTTTCTCAATTGCTAATGATCTACCAACACTTGTGTTCTACTGATATTTCCTTGATGTAGCAAAACATTTTTTTTCACACATCAGTTTATAGAATTTTTTTAGTAAGTGTTTTTACATGTTTGTTTTTTTTAATGAGATGAGTCCAACCATATTCCTGGAAAGGCTAACTGTTGACGCCCATTACTATAAATCCAGGATATTGATAACAATGCTGCTTCACACAATACTATATGTCAACATGGGATCACGTAGATATCAAAGAGGAACGGAAGATAGATATACAGTATTGATAGACAGGAAGAGGGTCATGTATCCCATGTCTGAGCAGAACCAGTTTAAAACTCAGATGGATAATGATGGCGTTATGGAGTCTTTGAATTAATATTTTACTGCCTTTGGTGCCGAAGGCAGCAGCAAGGTCTAATAATACTTGAATGGGGAGATTATTAAAATCTCCATGTAATTTGAGGTCATTCATTACTTTAACTAGAGCTGTTTAAGTGCTGTAATCTAGCCTGATAACTGATTGGTACTGATGAGGTCATCGCCTCAAAAAATATTGTTAACGGTTTCTATAAAGAATTTATCTCAAATCCGGCAGTTTCATCATATAATATTTCCATAGGGTGGCTTAAATTTGGAGAATTTTGCTGGCATTTTTAACATGATATTTAAAAGTAAGTTTACTGTCTAGCACAGGCAAACTTTTTGGACCTGCGGGTCGCAATGGGTCCTAAAGTTTGACGGGGGTCGGGTCAGAAGCAGATAGATGAAGCGTTCATATGAAATAAGACAATTGACATGTAAATGTCATGCATAAATACATCTGGGGAAATGCAAGCACTGCAGTGAAAATGCAGGAATATAATCATAGAAATCAAGGACATAATTAAGACGGGCCAGATTAAAAAGCCAAATGGGTCGTATTCAGCCCCCGGGCCACAGTTTGCCCATGGCTGGTCTAGCATAATGCCTAGATATTTGTTTTCATTTACAATTTGGATTTCTGCCTGGAAATAAAAACATCAGGTTCTGTGATTTTATTTCTTTGTTTTGCCAAAAAAAAAACAACATTTTGAGAGGTGTTAAGTTGTAAGTGAGAGTTATTCGCCCAGGTATTAAGTTGTAAGTGAGAGTTATTCGCCCTGGTTGAAACTTTAACCATGACTTTTGTAAGCTGTGCAGCAAAAATCATGGTATCGTCTGCATACCATATCATTATATAGAGGCTGAATAGGACGGCACCCAAGATTGAGCCTTGGGTGACACCTGTGGTGAGATCTTTAAAATTAGATTTTGTATTTTTGTTGCTGTGCAAAGGGGCACCCTAGCAAGAAGCTAATGCTGTTTAAGGGGTCTTAGCTTGGAAAAGTTGTGCACTGCAGAGGCTGCAAAGACAACAAACTTGTCTTAGATGGTAAATATATATTGAAGATATTGAGCATGTCCTTGAAAACAAAACAAAAAAAATGAAGTCAGAGATGCAAGAGTACTGTTGAAATATTGGAGGTCTTGTATAAATTAGGACACATTGGGATTTCTATTTTTAAAACTAATTAATAGGAGAGACAAAAGTAGGTAAAAGGTATTTTTACAAGATGTTCCTGATTTGGGACGTTGCTCTAAATTAAGGCAGTTCGCATCCTTTCCACTGTTTTGCTTTTAAAAATTTCATATACAGTTCTGTTGCGTCCTGAGAATATTCCATGTCGCCCAAGTATCGCTGTTATGACTAGGAATAAAAATCAAAAATACAGAGAATAACTTTAAGAATGTCCCTTCAAATAAACAATGACAAAAAGATTTGTCGTTTCATTCGTCATTAACGATCTAAAATAAAGCCTTAAAATAAAGTCAGAAAATCTTTGATGCCTTGGAAGACTTCTTGACCAGCGTTTTGGACAGTTACTGCAGATGCCGCTGTGGTTTATTATTCACAATGGGTCATTTGAAATTTCTTATCACCATCCATTTGGAGCTAATCAACCACTGGTACAAACACTGTTTGTTTTTTTTAACCATAAGAAAAGGTACATTTTGCCACATAGAATCTCGTGCATTAGAATCTCCAAAGATCAGTAGTTTGTAAATCACATGGAACAAGACATGTAACACAAGTCTGGCAAAAGTCACACAATTTGGACAGTTACTTAGACATATGACACAAGTCTGGCAAAAGTCACACAATTGTATTTTAGTAGTAACTTTAAAAATGCTTTTGTTTTGAAAGTAACTTTCAAAATCAATAAGCAGTTTTAAAGTTACTATAAAACTGCTTTTGAGAGTTTGAAATAAAACAGTTTTTAGCAGTTCACATTTTTCATATAATGGTCTCTTCATAACTTATAGTCATGTGATATGACTGGATGATTAGATTATTTCGAACTGACAAATAATAATAAGGGACATCATTAAGTACATGGCCAGGTTAAAAAATACTCTGGGTGTTGAATGTAACCCGGTCCATGTAGAAGCTTCCTTCCACTGTACAGTTGAAGGTAACCTCAGGGACGTGGACATGAATCTTTTATGTGTCCCCAAACACTTCTGGCAAGGTTGCGTCCATGTGGCTCAGTGTGCGGGGTCTTGACCTGTCCATGTTGGGCTTTCTTGCACACTAAGGAGTCTGGCACTCAGGATGGCTGCGACGGCCGCGTCCAGATGGTACCTATCCACCAGGGACAAAGGACATGGACAAGCGTGTCAGAGTTTAACTTTGGAGGTTGCATATTCTAGCATTATTTAATCCTTAATTACATGCATCATTTATCACAATTATGTCTCCATACAAGTTTGATGCAAAACACATCAGAGGAATGCTAAATATTCCTACTCTGCCCTCTGTCTTCTAATCGACCCCAACAAGGAGGGGAGCGGGAAAGAAAAAGCAGAAACGCAGAGAGGAGATGAAACTGTCTTTGAGGAGAAGACTTTGATAGAAATTAACTTTTTTTTTTTTTTTGGTCCTAATAAAAGCAGGTTTTTGAGGTTAATCACATAAAGGTGAACGTCTCAACTGATTAACTAAACTTTGATTTCCATTAAAATAAAAGTCCATTACAATTATGCAATCTTTCTTTCCGTCAGTTGTACAGACAGAAAAACGTGTTAAAATGTGTTTGAATCAAATCAGCAAACACAAGGATTTTTTTTTGTTTTTTTTTTGATAATGTTAAAGTATTTGAAAAGGTCCTTTAACAAGGATTTTTTTTTTTCTGTCTGAAAATGTTAAAGTATTTGAAAAGGTCCTTTACTTTATCTATACTGATGGCGATAGGAATACTCCGGCTGCACTAAGAAAATAAAATACTTTAACTAAATAGCTAGACCGAGGATATTCATTTGCTAATGGACGAAAATAAGGTCGCATAAAAAAAGAGAGTGAAAAGAAAGAGTAAGACGTGAAAGAACGACAGGATGTTTCACTTACCACTAATGCTCCTCAAGTTTTACCCTGTAATTAACTGAGAATTTGGATCTGCTAAATAATTCAACGTGCCTTTTTCTGCAGGAAATGTGTCTGTGTGCGTATAGGGGTGTGGGTGTGAGATGGAGAAAACGGTAGCAAAAGTTGAGAGCAGTTTGAGTCCTGTCATGTTGAAGTGTGAGTTGGTTATACAGGAGCTGTTAAAACAACAACAATGTTCTGTTGTGCTCGGTGTGGCTGATAATAAAGACCCCGACTTCCCTGTTTGAAGGGAGTTAGCCCCGGAGCTAATGTTAGCTTCAGCCCTGGAGCAGATCACTAAGTCTCCTCTGTACATTCCAATTACAGTCGGGGCCTCGAAGCAGAAAACAGCTAACGTGTAACCAGCCGTGTTACAGGTACTGTTCAGAAAAAAAACATTTATTTAATTGAAAGTGAAAAGAAAAAATAATCTTTTTGTAAATATTCTTCAACTTGATATATGTACTTTTTTTTTTCTTTTTAAATTTAGTGGGTGCAGCTTATATTCAAGGTGCGCTCGATAGTCCGGAAATTACGGTAAATGAACGGATGTCAGGGTGATGTGGGCCTGTCACGGAATGGTGGATATATAATCCGCATAAACAATGTACTTCGTGACATTTAACAGACCTCAGTTTTACCGGAAAAATTAAATGTCAAAATTTGAAAAAATGTGAATAAGGAAAAATAATAAAAGATTCATTAAATTAGTCATTTGTCTTTCATAACTTTAACCTGAACTATGTCCAGGTCCAACAGGGGAGTATAATTAAATTTTTAAATATAATTATTATTACAAACTCCCTATCTGCATTTTGACAGTACACAGTGAAATGTCTACACCCTACAGGCACAGAAAAATGTCTCAGAAAAACCTGCCTCGATCCACCAGAGGACAGATGGATTCGAGGACGTCTCTTCATTTTCGAACGGCTTATGAAAAATAAAAATTGAATTTGAAATCCATTTGACTGGGACTTCATGGAGACTATCAAGGGACAGACACATCATTATAAATATTAATTGTTAATAATTATCCTTCTCCTCAGTGTCACTGATTTTTCATTATAGTCTGAAAGTTGATTTTGGTTAAAAAAAAAAAGGACAATGAAAATGAAAGAGCTGAAATAAAAGGGATAATAGAGCAGAACACAAAAGGCCAGAGTTCATTTGCTGAGAGATTTTTTTTTTTTTTGGAACACAATAGGCCAGAGTTCATTTGCTGAGAGTTTTTTTTTTTTCTTTAACTTTATCCGTGATTTAAGCATTAACATAAAATCCAGATTAGTGTCAGCCATTTTAAATGTTAGTATCCACTCAGGGGATTGTCTTTAAGAGATGTGTCACCAAGTGTCGGAACATTTTGTAAAACACTGTTGTTGAAAATAGACACTTTCCCTCATCTCGTTCTTCATAACCCCACTTCCACATCTCCCAAGGTTGACTTAGAAAATGTAGCTTTTTGTCTTTTTGAGTGCTTTCGAAAAACCTATTTGTTACCGAATAAGTTATAAAACATGATTCCATTCATTCTACTTTCATTCACAGCCTAAATATAACCTTTGTTGACATTCTCTGTAACCATCAATGCCATAGACTTTTTGAGTGTTTGTTTTTTTTCCACACAACATAAACTCAGTCAGACAGTAATTTCTGCAGGAAGTAGACAGTCACGTTCTCCAACAGCAGTGCTTTTGATAAATGGGGTTTTGCTGCGTTGAACTCACAGGTTGTTTTTTTTTTTTTTCTTCTGTCCACTCAAGCTGAACAAGTCCTCTCTGCCTAATGACCAAACCTCTGTCCCATATAAGAGCCTTTTTCCTGAAATAGCAACCAAAAGGTGGCAGCTATGTGAGACCTTGGTCTGTGTGGGAACAGTGGGGCGTTAAAGCTGTGTTGTCTCGCCAACAATAACACACAAACACGCACACGCAAGGTTAAGGCAATGAAAACATCACTGTTGAGACGGATTATAGATTAAATTCATATAAACAGCTATATCATTTGAACAGATTTGCCTTTACTGAATCCAGTGGAATGTATAAGTCGGTGCTCTGAGGAAAAACAAGGCTAAATGTAAACGTATATATATATTTTCTTTACAATAATTTCAAAAGAAAAAGACAACTTTGCAGAGTGATTTTTCTTTACAATAATTCCGAAAGAAAAAGACAACTTTGCAGAGTGATCGTCCACTTAAACACATAAATAACAGTCTGCTAATATGTCTGTCAATGTCAATGTCTCAGTCAGTAATTGATTTATTCTAACTTTGTTTTAGTCTTAAAAAATTAAAAGATAAAGGGACATTTAGAAAAAATAAAGAATAGCAGATTGAATACTGAAAATATATTTTTTTTAATGAATTAATAAAATGTAAATGTAAATTATCCCTAAATATATGTTTTGGTTGAAAGACTGTTTCATAATCACTTGCTTAACTTACATAAAGGTTGAAGAAGTGACTTTTTTCTTTTTCACTTTAATTTCCTTGTGGTCCCATGATGACGTATTGGTGAAACCAGACATTGTTGATGTCACTTTCACATCTACAGAATAGCCTCTGAATACATACTGGATCTCTGTTCTATGACCTTTTCTTCTTCTTCTTTATCTCCTGCTTACCATATTGTTTCAGATTGAAAAGAAAATATTTCTTCTCAAAGTTCAGCTGCTCCTTATTTGGCCTTATTTGACCTCTGTTAGAGCCCTGTTTTGAACAATGTATGTTATAGAGCACATGTGTCAAACTCAGGCCGTGTATGGGCTATGTTATAACATATACCATTTGTTTTTTTGTTGTTGATTTACATTAAAAAGGAACTCCAGAGGCTACAGATAGAGAGACACATGTTTATAATATTAAGCTTTGGTTGTTCCAGATTCAGCGTTTACGCAAAACTAAAGTTTGCTTCCATATAAAAAAAATGAACAATTCCAGTCGATTTTTCAAAACAATATTAAGTTTGGCCCACGACTTTGTCCCAGTTTTTAAAAATTGGCCCACTGTGAATTTGAATTTCAATAAGTAGTATATATATATATTACTATATATATAGTAATAAGTAGTAATCAGGATTTCCTAGTATATCAATATCTATATATATTAGTAGTGACCATATACTAAATGAATTGGATCATATTGCCATGCCATACAGCTACATGCATTAAATTAGTATCCAAAAAACATAATGTGTTCGACCACTGTAGCCTCATCCTTTGAATAGCAGCCAAACACATGTCATAATGTGTATATAAAGTATATTTACTTTTCAGTTCGACCACTGTATCCTTTGAATAGCAGCCAAACACATGTGGACAGCCCTGCTTTAAACTGTGGCAAGTCGCATGTGAATCTGAAATATATTTTGACTTACAAACGAAATGCAACCGGGATTCGATGCAGGTGCTTTAAAATAGCCAGCTGTTAATTTGATTATTTCCCACAATGCTTTGTGACAGCTCTTTTTTTTGCGACTCTTGTCTCCAGACTGCTCGAGGTGCCAGGAGAATTCAGTCACTGCCCCAGGGGACCGGATGCTCTGCACAACAGCAAATAATCAGAGCGCAGCCTCCATCAAGGTGTTTGAAGTGGTTCTGTGTCTCTGATCATGTGAGGATCACGCTGACATCAGCTCCTCGTGTTCCCTCCTCACTCACTTATTTGTTTGTTTGGAAAAAGAATATTTTGCAGAGCAGAGTCGCTGATTATTGGTGCCGCGTTACAGCTGCAGATTAGCCCATATGAATAATTAGTTTTAGCATCAACTTACTAACCTGATTTTATTTGAAAGCCTCCATTAGCATCTGCTGAGTAGCATTAGCCTGCAGGAGGAGCCAAACTGTAGCTGTAGGACCGCATAGGAAGCTAATATTCCTCTTGAATTTCATTAAATAGTTAAATGTTTTCAACAGTTTTATTTACTTTTTTTTTTTGCTCGATAAATAAATACAATGATGTTATTTTGAATGACATGTTTATCAAAGATCCTGTGATGCCATTTTCTTTCCATATGTTTCTGAGTGATGTAATGCATTAGCCCTGTGGATGCTTAGCTTTGATGATGGTGACACTGGAGAGCCTTTTTTCACTATGGAGGCTAAAGGTTTTGCATGATGGGTTATGCAGAAACAAACGGTAACATGGAATTCAGACTAGGCTACTGCATGATGATTGGACTGTTTTAATTTCCTGTGTAAGTCGTAGTAGGAAGGTTTAGTGGTTTGGAGGGAGTTAGAACGATTCCAAGGTCACCTGACTGTTAGGCGACAAAAAGAAAAAAAAGAAACAAGAATAATAATGATAATAATTATAATTAAAACAATAATAACCATAACATTATTAATAATAATTATTATTATTGTGTTTTTGCTTTGAGACATTTATTTTCATTTTTTCATTTTTTGTCTCAGATTATGCTTTGAGAAATGTATTGTCATTTTTATCGGTCTCACGTGAAATAGTGAATTCATCACAATATGTAGAAATATATTCATATTCCTATTCATAGTGTGTTACACAGAGGTCCATTGTCAAATCCTGGGGTTCAGAATTCTTGGCGTCGCCCCCTAGTCAGTCCAACAGTATTGCAGAGTTTTAGTGGTGCCTACAGTCTATATGGTGCTTGGTGTATTTGTACTGGAAATACAATGCTAGCTTTGTGTAATTATCATGTTTTTGTTTGTTTTGGTTTTTTTTTTCATTTTTATTATCATTGTACCCTTTCATTATGGAGTGCAAAATAAATATTTAAATAACCGGGCCTAAAATTAGCTTCCGCTGTTTCACCGAGCAGCAGCCACAACTGGTCTGCAGCAGTGAACCGGTCGAGGGAAATAAAAGTATTCAAGATCTGCGATGTTTCAGAGTCTCTACTCCCCAAACACTAAATATTTTAAATTAAAAAAAAAAAAAAAAAAAAAAAACATCCTGTCTGGAACCGAGAATCCGTTCAAAATAAAAATAAAAACAAACAAAGTTAGGACTGGAAACATACAGGAGTTTTTGTTTTGTTTTTTTTTTTTTAATCATTTTGGGCATACTCTCAAAAAACGTACGCCTTGTAGGTAGTACTTAGACCAATCTGGTTCATTCATTTTATCTGCTGCTCTATCGCTTTGTCTCAAAAGTGCTGCTGTCCTGACCTTGAACTACAAAAACTCAGAGAGAAGAGTTCAGATCGCTGCCTGACACTTCTAACCTCTAAACCTAATTAATGGGTTTTTACCTAAAGCCTTTTTGAATGTGCTCCAGCTACATTTACAAAATGAAGACGGATTGACATTAGTCCAACGTGCTGCTGCTATTTTCTTTTTTTTCTTTGTCTATTTCACCCGTGCATGACTTTGAACCAGGTTTCCAGGTGGCTTTTATAAAGATTTACATCCAGGGAATTTATTTAAGCCCTACATTCACCTGTAGTTTAAATGTTTTATATTATGTTACAACAACCTATGGTAAGTATAGGCTGTCATGTCAAAGGTTCCAGTAACACATTATTTTAAAAAAAAAAACATAAAAAGTTGCTTTAGCTTACATGTACTACTCCTTTTAAACTGTCACTGCGTGGCGTGTATCGCAACGATTTCATAAATAATTCACTATGAGCCTGCGTGGTTTTTGAAGTTATAGGTGTAACGGAATTGTTCAAATGGTGAAAAAGCAGAGACCGGAAAACTACGCCAAGAAAGGAGAACTGTTGTCTGTCCTTATCCTAAAGTAACGTCTCCTAAAATTAGTGATGCTCTAATTATTGCATTGATCGTGCAGTAATGCTTTATTTGCTTCATTTATTCTAAGCATGTTACTGTTATAAACTATGTAGGAGAGTAAAAAAAAAAAAGTAGGGAAAAATAATGTGACACGAAGTAGATGGAGGAATTAACTTTCGTCTGGTTGTGTATGTATATATATATATATTGTGTGTGTATATATGCAGTATGTATGTGTATATGTATGTATTTGTGTGTGTATATATATGCATATACTGTATATATGTATATGTATGCATATATGTATATATACATATATATATATATATATATATCAAATGGGTTGTTATTGACTGTACATTCATTAATATTGTTGACGACAATCACCCCCCCCCCAAAAAAAAAAAAAAGACTGGGAGTTATTAATATTCTTCTGTGTATCTGAGGTTGCCTGTTGTTTTTTTTGTGTGCTATTTCCTAACCGTGTCCCTAGTGCTAGTGTTTGCATTCTGTCTTTGTCTTTATTTATTTATTTATTTATTTTTTACACCTTTGTTCATCCTGTGCACATCAAATCAATTGCAAGCATGTGCGCAGTTAACTGCCTCAGCTGTTAGCTGATAAAATTAGACTTTTTGCTCTTTGTACTTTACATAGGAGACTCACAGAGGATGCTATGGAGCTAGCTGTGTACGTATTTAATGATGCAGACACAAAGGTGTCATAGCTTTGTTTTTGTTTTTTTTATAATTCAGTTTAAAACAGTGCAAAACCATCAAGATGACTTTATCTTGACATAATGAACATTAACAAGAAAAAATATAAATCCATTATAAAAATCTAAATCATTACCATGTGATCATTAATGGAGTCATGATACCAACATTCTTCTTCTTGGAAAAGAGTGGTTTGAATTAGAAAAAAATTAAAATCTTTAATACTAATGAAAGAATATTTTTCATTTCTGACTTGTTAATTAATGCTTCCTATGTGAATAACATCTGCACTTGAGTGTAACATTTCAACTAGTAGTTGTCTGTGAAAGGAGAGAAAACCCCTAATTTTGTCTAATTTATCGAGGCCCGAGTAGCTAAGAAATACTCCTGGAAATTACCCGCACCTCCGTGAATACTAATTATGTTTGGAGGAGTAATTGTGAGGCAATCAGGTTTGAGTCCACCAGTCAGCTGAGACCCTCGGCTTCTCCATCCGAGCACCGCGATTGCAGATGCTGCTGCTTTGAAGTATGAAGAGGGGAATCAATTGAACACATCTGAGAGTATACACACTTGTTCCAGCTTGGTTTCAAAAAGCCGAGCCGTTGACTGAGCTAATGGGGAGAATTGGAAGGGAGGCTGTTTTCCATTGAAGAATATATCATTTCATACCCCAAAATATTCAAAGAAATCTGTCTTTGTTTGTCTTCTCTGCTGACCAACTGTCTTCGCACTTAGAGCTCCAACATCCTTTTGTGACATTTACCGAGTGATAGCCCGGTCAAACATCCTCAATAAAATTAAAAACCCGAACAATCTTCTCTGACCAGGAAAGGCAAATGAGACGGCAAGCTGTGAAAGGACAAAAGAAACGAAAGTAACACGATTGGAGGAGAGTAAAGAAGAAAAGGGAACAAAAGTCTAAGCTCTTTCACTTGTACGCCGTTGCATGAAAATGAGAGATTAGGCAGAAACTACATCTTAATGTCCCCCTAATACATATTCTTAATTATAATATATTCATAAAAGTGTAATTTCCACAAAAAGAGGTTACGAAAGAAGTACAAGGTCAGAAAAAGACCAATCTGTTCTTTTTCCTCAGCATTAGCAGGACGACGCTGCCGAGAAAATGGCTCATTAGTTTTGCATTGTCTTTGGACAAAGGATGACGAAGGGGTTACTTCTGTGTTTTTAAACCTTGGGGTCACGGCCTGACAAAGGGTCGCCTAGAATTCAAATGGGGTCGTCTGAAAGGTGCAGTAAAAATACTGATAAAAAATATTATATCAACTAATTTTTTTTCTGTATTTCTGTATTTGCAGAACAGTTTAACAAACATGATCAATAACTAATTCTAGAAAAATGAAAATGTCTCAGGGTTGGCCACAAAATCGTGATGTCATGGGGTCACAAGCCAAAAACGTTAGGAACCACTTGTTTACCTAATAATAAATACATTTTAAAAAATACATTAAAAAACTGTATTAAGAAAAAAATGCTGTTACTCATTAAGTATCATTAACTCAGTCACTCATTAATTTAAGATATTTTATTAGTATCATTGATAAAAGCATTAGGTATTACACCTTTAATATAGCGTGTATAACGCATGTTTGTGTGTGCGTCTGCGTGAACACTATATATCATATGCATCTTTATCTGTATCCGTTTCCATTTTGAGTTCAAACGAAAGCAACCCAAGCTCATTCAAAACATTTGACCTTTTCATTTGAAAATCTGTCTTGTCAACGAGACGTTCCAGCTAAATCCGAGTCTTCAAACATCTTCTTTCTCCACAATAATCAAGTCAACAATATTAATGACCCAAATGTAGGGTTTTCTGTCTAGTATTTGAGGCATTGTTGTCTATTTAGAAGTAATACCCAGAGAAATACGTCAACATCTATGGCATTTATTTGCTTTACACAAGCTGAGTCGAGGTACGTCACAATTCTAATAATATGTTGGTTGGTAGAATTCATTGACGTGTGTTAACAGAATAAAAGCTCATTAACACATACAGCCCTCATTTATATAAAGGTTGAACTTTATTGATCCCGCACTGGGGAAATCATTCATACGGCATATGTTTTCAAGGGATTTTTTTTTTTTCTTGCTGTAAATTTCCTACATATTCAATTTCATGTGATCTGTTTTTGATTTACAGTCAGACTGATGGGTTGTCACCACCTCTGGGCTTTAGACAAGACGCCAACTCACATCACTGTCAGGCATCAAGTCATTGTCATTAAAATAGTTTTTCTTTGCTATTCCCTTGTTTTCCCTAGATATATATATATATATATATATATTATTTTTAAGTTAAATCCATAACGTAGGATCTTCCTCTCAATTTGTGCAGCTCCAGTCAGATCTGGTGACCTTTTGCCAAAGTGTCAAAAACAATACATTTCAAAAGCAGCTGTGACACAGTTTGAATTCATTGGTAAAGAAAGAAAAACAAAATGTTTTGGGAGACTGGTATGAAAACACTAATGCAGGCTAAAGTTATATATTTATGTATTTATTAAATGAATA
>NC_024311.1:2290415-2292877 GCF_000523025.1 Cynoglossus semilaevis
TATAAATATGTGCACTCTTCTTCTTTTTGCATCATGAATACAGAGAAAACAATAAAAATATATATTTTTTGTTATTGATGTAACTACTCCATAACGTATTAATAAATGTTTCTGCAATTGAGTATTATTTATTCAAGTTACAAATATTGTCTGTTGCTGTGTAATAATAATAATAATAATAATAAAAACATTTAATTTATCCAGTTGAGAAAACCACATGGACTTTATTAACTGCTATTTAAGCTTCTGACAAAATGACTTGGCGGGCCGCATTTGGCCCCCGAGCCTTGGGTTTGACACCTGTGTCCTGAGGGATATTTTCTTTGCTCATCTGACAGTGCCACACAGCAGTAGATTTGTTTCGATTCCGAAGCATAAACACAAATAGACAAACGCCTCAGTGTTTCACCGTTCTCCACATCAGTGTAAATACAAAAAAAAAAATGTCCCTGTCAAATGATTTTGGCAAATGAAAAGCAGTTTCACCGTTAAAATGTAAAAAGAAATGAGCTGCTTTTTTTCCATAAGGTCTTTGAGGTGTTCAAAGACGTTAGCAACAAGTGAAATAATCCCAAAAGCCGACACACGTTCCACTAATTCCCTTTCAATTCCAGTCAAAGGTGACAGACGGGGATAATAAAAGACAAAAGAATGTGTTAAAAAAATAAAATTTTAAGCTGTTGCTGCTCCGAGATGAGCAGCTTCTAAAGGCACAATGGTTTAAAAACAAAAAACAAAATAAAAACTCAGATTGCTTCAGTGATGCTTGGTTAGCTTTAATTTTCCTGTTTTTCTCCATTTACTCTTAGCAGTTACAACAGCTTAGAAATGAAGAAACTGGCACGATTTGATTAAGCACATTTGGTGAGGCATGTGATCCTGACATTATCAGTTCAATTATTATTGGATTTTTTATGTTTTCTTTTTTTTAGATTGTAATTACCTTTGCTTCACACTGTCAACAATTTGTCTTATTTGTCTGACTTGATTTATTGTTATTAAATGCACTTGTGTGTTTCAGTTAGTTTTATTAAATATGTTTAGCCATCATGTAATAATTCACCTTTGCTCATAGATTCATAAAAAATAAAACCAAAAAAAAAAAAAAAAAACAGTGGCACCTCCTGCTCCAACCACTTGTATTAAAAACAGTTACCGTTGACAGGAATCCTTTTAAGATTGCCTCAGGGCACAGATTTGAGTCGAACCCCGGCGCCTGGGTTTTCTACTTTCTTGTGTTCAGATTTACCACCGAGTGCAGAGGTTAATCAACAATTCCTCTCTGCTCTCTTCCCTTCATCTCAGCTCTCTGCTCAGTTCAGCTCTGGCCTCATCTGGAGGGAATATTGGCAGAGTGTTTGTTCCCTGATTGGCTCTAGGGGAGCGATCCATACAGATGTGTCTGTTGTGCTTGTGTGGATCAGATTTCTGGAAGGGCCGAGGCAGACTAAGGCCATCAGATTTCTTCTTAAATGGCCTTTGGGTCTGGGGAATGGTTCTGTGGTAGTGGAGCGCTCATCGATCCTCCCTGAGACATTGACTCTTGATGAAACAGTTGGGGCTTTTTGTCAACACTTTCATGAAGTGTCAGTTCAAATATTTGCCTTTTTCTATACGGAGCGGGAACAAGAGTCAATCTCATGCTGTGTTTTAACACTGTAAGGTAAATAAGGTGGAATGGAAAACGATCTCTGGGATTTATCTGAAAAGGTGTGTCATTATTTTTAATGCATCCATTTTAAGCCCTTTTTTTCACAAATCGATCTATGGCGTTTCGTGGTAACATCACCATCTCTTGTATTCAAAAAGACGAAAACATTGTCACACAGCACTATACAGGGCACCACGTGTCAAACTCAAGGCCCGGAGGCCACATGCGACCCAACGAGTCATTTTGTATGGTCTCCTGGAACCTAAAAAGCATATAATAAAATCCATGCAGCTGAGTTTCTTAACCTGATATATATATATATATATATTTTGCAAATTAAAAAAGAAAAACTGAAATATCCCATGGTCATAAGTATTCAGACCCTTTGCTGTGACACTCATATTTAACTCACATGCTGTCCATTTCTTCTGATCCTGCTTGAGATGGTTCTACCCCTTCATTTGAGTCCAGCTGTGTTTAATTAAACTGATTGGACTTGATTAGGAACGGCACCCACCTGTCTACATAAGACCTTACAGCTCACAGTGCACGTCAGAGCAAATGAGAATCATGAGGTCGAAGGAACTGCCCAAGGAGCTCAGAGACAGAATTGTGGCAAGGCACAGATCTGGCCAAGGTTACTCAAGGTTCCTAAGAGCACAGTGGCCTCCATAGTCCTTTAATGGAAGAAGTTTGGGACAACCAGAACTCTTCCTAGACCTGGTCGTCCAGCCAAACTGAGCAATCATGGGAGAAGAGCCTTGGTGAGAGAGGTAAAGAAGAACCCAAAGATCACTGTGGCTGAGCTCCA
>NC_024311.1:2293003-2308239 GCF_000523025.1 Cynoglossus semilaevis
CAGTCGGGGCTTTATGGCAGAGTGGCCCGACGGAAGCCTCTCCTCAGTGCAAGACATATGAAAGTCCGCATAGAGTTTGCCAAAAAACACTTGAAGGACTCCCAGACTATGAGAAATTCTGGAGGATTCTCTGGTCTGATGAGACGAAGATTGAACTTTTTGGCCTTAATTCTAAGCGGTATGTGTGGAGAAAACCAGGCACTGCTCATCACCTGTCCAATACAATCCCAACAGTGAGACATGGTGGTGGCAGCATCATGCTATGGGGGTGTTTTTCAGCTGCAGGGACAGGACGACTGGTTGCAATTGAAGGAAAGATGAATGCGGCCAAGTACAGAGATATCCTGGAAGAAAACCTCTTCCAGAGTGCTCAGGACCTCAGACTGGGCTGAAGATTCACCTTCCAACAAGACAATGACCTTAAGCACACAGCTAAAATAATGAAGGAGTGGCTTCGGAACAACTCTGTGACCATTCTTGACTGGCCCAACCAGAGCCCTGACCTAAACCCAATTGAGCATCATAATAATATTCAACAATGTACAATATTTGTAACCTTATAAATAATAACAATCAATTGCAGAAACATGCATTAACAATCATGGTGTGGTTACATCTATACAGTCTTCCAGTTATAACCTTCATGGTGAACCATGTTGCTGATGTGGCTCCGTTTTACATATACCCATTCTATTCCATACATTTGTTTGTGCTACATTTTCTATCTTTCGACTGTGTTGTCATGTCTTAGATTTACTTGAAGAATGACGGCTACAAACGCGACTGAATAAGGAGACGTGAGAGGGACAGATGATGGTGTGCAGTTTGGAGATAAAAAAATGAAGTCTGTGTCGACGAGGAACGGTGGGTGAGATGAGACGAGGAGAAGACCCTGGAGATGGGAGGCAGAACATGAAATTGTGCAACAGCAGAAGGGAAAAAATAGCAGGGGTGTCAAAATCATTTTAGTTTAGCGGCCGCATATAAACCCATTAAATGTCAAGTAGCAGTACATTCATAACACAATTACCTATAAATAACAAGTCCAGGTTTTTCCCCCTTTGTTTTCATGCAAATAAGTACAAATGTATTAGATAAATCTTCATATTTAATGAAATATAATTGTACTAAACATTTCGTGATCATGAAGTTTATTTTATTTTCAAAATCCATCAAGCCGGCTGAATTGAAACCCCAAGCGGGCAAGCAGTATTGGCCCGCTGGCCGTATGTTTGACACTCCTGGTTTATAGTAATTTTGTGGAAGGAAATAAGTAAATAATAAATAATTTATAAAAGTAATTTTAAAAGCTGTAATGGCACATGGATGTGTGAATGGTAACAAGTGATGCTGTCAGGCTAGCACTCGAAATGTCTCAGGACCAAAACTTTTTGACGCGCAGGCCACAATTCTCCTAAAATTTAACACTGGGGTCGGGTCAGGAGATAGATGGAGCATTTGCGTGAACTAAGATAAATGACATGTAAAAGTCATGCATAAAGGCTAAAATGCTTTTTTCTACGCCATCTATTGGCGAAACGTGGATATTGCAGGGAAATGAAAGAAGTATAATGATAATATAAATGATTATATCATTTGGCGGGCCGGATTAAAAAAGCTGAAAAGAAGTATAACGATAATATAAATGATTATATCATTTGGAAAGATTTGGCGGGCCGGATTAATGGGCCGCATCCGGCCCCCGGGCCTTATTTTGCCCATGCCTGATCCAGAGGCCTGGTTGGTGGAACTTCAGTTTGAGTTTCAGACTTGAGTCTTTGACTTTGTTTTCAGGTTACTTTACCTTTTGAAGATGATGTGAGATGAAGTTTTTTTTTTTCTTCTTTTGGTTAGAATTGTATTTTTTTTTTGTGTGTTTGTTTTGTTATGTAGTGAAAATTTTAATTGTAATCCCACACATTGGTAACTGTGCAGCACAAATGAAACACAACCCCTTATCTTGACTTCTCTAAATAAATATTCAGCAGTCCATTTCATTATTAAATGTGCACTCTGTGAAAATGTTCTTGTTTATGGTTTTTGGTGTGACCAAAGAAAATATGAAAATGGAAAAAAAAAAAATGGTGGCTTCAATAATAACTGACCTCACGTGGGCCACAGAGAGGCAGATATCGGGCCAGAGCTACATAAACAGCCCAGGTTTGCTTTACATGGTAGCATTAGCATTTCAAAGTAAATAATAATAATAAAGGAAAAATCCTAAGGGTTAATTTTAGTGGAACCAATTACGGACACCGTGAACATTACTGCTCACAACCTCACAACATTCTGCCCATTTTCTGTTAGTATCTCGGTGTGGAGTATTTCCGCTGTCTAGAGTGCTGTCCTCCTCAGACCAGCTCCCTGCTGCACATTTGTTCTGTTCCTCTCTCTAAGCCAAAGTACCCGCACTGAAAGAAATAATATATAAATATATATCCTCAAAGCCATATATAAAAAGGGAACGTGATTGAAGAGTCCTTTTCTTGGTTTTGGCGTGACATTAATTTACTTCACTGCACACTTCTGAGGCAATTGGCTTTGAATCTCCTTAGAATTTCTTTTTTTTTCCCCAGTCGATAGCAAGTCCAGCTACTGAAAGTTTAAGCCAGTCTTTTAAGAATGGCTGATAAATATATCAAATGAACTTACAATGTGGAAAGAAAAAAAAAAAAACAGGGATAAAGAACACATCATTTCTCTTTAGTTTTCTGAGGCCTTTAATCAGAGGCCAGTGGCAGGGGGAAATATATTTCTATCTTCCTAAAAGTTGAACAGCATAGCACTGCATCCGCTCCCGAACATCTATAGAGAGTGATTCAAATATTTTTTTACAGATAAAATCACCTTTGGACTGGCCCTGGTTTGAAACTTAAATGTAATGATCTGACTTGCAGCCATCAACGTAACCATTAAAGGGATGGTGTCCGTAAAGTATCTAAGTCATTTACTAATTAAAAAACTATAACCTTGTCACATGAGATTAATGGAACTTGCTAAATTAAAGCTGGCCTCAGCAGTAACTCTGATGGTGCTGCCATTTAATTTTGTTTTCTGATTTAAAAATGTGTTTCCTGGTTGTGTCTTGGTTATGCCAGTGCAGGGTTCCAAAACAACGAACTGGAGGTTATTAACAGATTTGGAATTTTTACAATCCACTGTGATCTTTTTTTTTTTTTTTTTTTAATAAAGCAAAGTAGATTAAAAAAACATTGTATTTAGTGATAAGTGAATTTTTTTTAAATATCTTTTTGTGTAAACTTTGCATGACTTCCCTGTGTGAGGGTTGTCTCCCAGTTTCCTTCCATAATCCAGCTGGCCAATGGGGTGTTGGAGTAATAGCACTAAATTGTGTAAGTGTGAATATGAGTGTGTATGGTTGTATCTTAATGTGCCCCTGGGATGGACTGGGAACATGTAGTACTGCGCCCAAAATCTGGATTGTCCTTGTTTCAATTTGTGAGTACTTTCTTTCATTTACTAGCGCCATAACTATTTTATAATCACATCATTACAACACTCAATGGAGAAAAGTTTAAAAGAAAGTGCAAAGATCTTTCAGTTAATATATTAATAAACTCCTTTTACTGAATCATAACACGCATTTTCTCTTATTTCCTCCTATTATTTAGTGTCCCGTTAGCGATGCTCAGAGTTAGTTAGAATTTCCCAGAGTCTGATCACAAGTCAACAACTGGCCTAATAATGATTGGATATTTTTTTATGGTTTTTTTGCTCCAGGGTTTTGCTTCTGTTGCTGCTGTTGTTGCTAAGCAACCATGGCCTGTGTGCTAAAGTGACAAAGTTGTGGCGGGTCAGCCCCCCCCCCTGAAGGCACTTCCCCTAGGAAAAATAAATAAAACCAAGAAAAGAAATTGATTTCCAACACAGCAAATCTCTCTTGCCACCTTCGGTGCTCTCCTATGTGTATCTTATACTTTCTATAGGTTCAATGTTTACATCTATGCGAATGAAGGAGTCTAAATACAAAAAAGAAAATTGTATTTTATATACTGGGATATGCAGAAATATAAATTAACAGAAGAAACACTTGCTTTTTTTCATTAAAATATTTTGAAATGTGCAGAAAATAGGTTTAAATGTTGAATAATTTAACTAAAGTCAGAGACTGTTGAATTTAATTTAATTTTTAATTTCAGAATACAATGTACAAAGAGTTTAAAGATTAAAACTAATAAAACAAGTTTTGAAAAAGAGACTGTTTCATTTGATTGAATCTTATACGATAAAATACACAAAAAAGGATAAAAATAGGCTCAAAGGTCAATTGTTTCATAGAGTATTTAGGTTGTGCATGTTTTTGAAATGTAACAAAGTAAAGTAATTATTAAAGTAACTAATTACTCTGGGAAATAAGTAATCAGTAACTGGAGCACTTTCTTGGAGAAGTAATCAGTAATCAATAAATAATTACTATTTCCAAGTAACTAGACCAACACTGGTCACTACTGTGTTTGCAGGGGTGAATGACATCGATGCCATGTACAATGTGTGAGTTTCGACTTAGGACTTAAAAATCGAGTCACGTCACGCTGTAGAAGGTCAGTACCACATAAGTCGAGGAACTCCTGATAATATGTGCAAAATGATATCACATATAATTCCAAAACTATTTTAGCCGAGAGAGCAGTGTTTTCTGTGGTTATATATATATTATATAAGTCAACTGTCATATCAATGAATTAAATGTAAATAAATAAAACAAACAGCAGAATGTACTGTATCTATCTATCTATCTGTCTATCTGTCTGTCTGTCTGTCTGTCTCTCTGTCTCTGTCTCTGTCTGTCCATCCATCCATCCATCCATCCATCCATCCATCTATCTATCTAACCAAACATCTTCTTCTAATGCCGAAGACTTGTTTTCACCGTCTGTCTGTCTGTCTGCTTGTCTGATTTTTTTTTTTCCAAACTGACTCAGGATCACGTTGTATATACCTTGGCTGGTAGTTGGTATTTTGGTCGAGTCATCCATTTATTGATAGTTTCTCTCTCAGACCACTTCAGTTCAGTTGCCTTACTCTTGAACCTCTAGGGCTAAATTACCTCAGCGACTGAGAGCCTTTACAGACAGGATTAAATACCTTTGCGAGTCTTAACCGTACGTGCTTGCAAACAAACAGACCGATGGACCCTTCGATGGGATCACCCTCCACATAAATAAGATACACACACGATTTTAAAACATTTATTGCAGTCACTGAATAGCTGCAGAGTATTAACAGGGGTTAACTGTTCCAGTATCTTTGATGTTAAACACCCTCACAACTGGGAAACGTACCGCGAAAAAAGTCACTCCATCTCACTTAACATTTTTTTTTATACTGTGGTATAAACATGAAGAAAGTGTTTTACAGAATAAAAACGTTACTGTGATGCACAAATTAAACTTTTTTTACTCCAACAAATAGAAATGACACAAAAAATGACCAAGTTAGATTTCAAAGCTATATTTTCTGGCATGCTTTTCCGTTGTCTAAAATTGCCTTCCATGCTGTGAGATAGAACATTTGTACTCAGGCAGTGAAATGACAGATGAGTTTTTCAAGGTTGATCTGTCTGCACATGCCTTTTTATTTATTTTTTCCTCAATTCAAATCGATTATTTCAACTCCAAATCAGGCGATTGCACGTTTTTATAAGGCATTTAATTATCAGACAGAATATCCTTTTAATCCCACCTGTTGTCTCCAGGTGAACTAGAACGATCCAGTTTCTGAAGAAGTCGTATGAAGGCACCGTGAACGAACCGCTTTCCTAAACCAGTGTGTGATGGAGAAGTAGAATCTATGTGGAAATAATATGTACAAACGTCAACCATCGGAGCTGGCGGACCTGGAATCGAAACGCCAATAAAATCTATACATTAATAAGATCAACATTAGATAAAACATTTAGCCATTTACAAATATATTGCTATGTAATTGTACCGGACACTTTCAAAAAACCAGTGTACAGAGCAGAGCTTTCAGAGCTTTTCCTATTTATAATGCACATAACGAGTACTGACATCTTTGATACAAAATGCTTTTTTTTTTTTTTTTTGTTTTTTGCTTTTTTTTTTTAAGAGATCATTCTGTGGTTTTGCAGTGCTTGAAGTTAAAGTAAAAATGAAATGTGGCCCACACTCATTATAGTACAGAATGGGAAAAAATTAGTTGGGGAAATCAACTGAGGTTTTGGCAAAAATATTTGTTTAGTTGTCTTTGTTGTTGAGTACTGTCCAATGGTAGTCATCAGGAAAACAACGCCGAGTACTGTTCTGCTCTGTGGTTATTACAGATACATGATAGTGATTATTACATCTTATTTACAAACACACAGACGATGACGGAATAAACGAGTGTCTACTAGCAGTGTCATTAGAACAATTCTATTTTCTTTGATTGTGTTGAATAATATAGTTCGGAACAACTCAATTACAACCACACCACACATATTTGTATATATTGGTCAGCCACAGTCTTTTTTTTTTCTTGCATTTTGTCTTCTTTTTGTCAATTTTTACTTGTTTTCCCTCCCATTTCTTGGACAAAATTAAGAAAGGAAAAAAAAAAACAAAACAGAAATGCTGCTGAAGGATATTCATGATAGTTCAAAAAGAGTGGATTGTTAAAGAGCCGTAGTACGGTTGAAGGCAGCAGAAGCACCGTGGTCTGGGGGCCCACGTGTGTGTGGCCTTTGCACTGCAGAAGCAACAACTTCAGGGGGGAGGAAAAGATTCAGTAAGAAAAAAGTGTGAAAAGAGAAGAGGTGCTCAGGTGAGAACTTTTTGTCTCTTTGAGGAGCCCAGATGAAAGGACGTCTGGCAGCACGGGCGCGAACTCCATCTTATATCTGCTGATCTTTCGGGCTGTCTGGGCAGGAGCCTGACTGGCAGGACTTTAGACTAACCAGGGGAATGTCGGCCATTCCAGAGTTGGTGAAGTGTCCTTCTCCGCTCCCGAACTGCTTCCTGTCGCCGTAACTCTCAGATCGTCCACCCTCTTTTTTCCACCCTCTGGTTAGAGTATGGCCATTGATAAGTTTCTCCTTTGGTCCCCACTCCCTCTGGGATTCAAAGCTGGACATGTGTGTCTTGGGTTGCGAGTATGTTCCTAACGTTGGAGGCATCCAGCAGTTGTCCGAATGTCCCAGGACCAGACACTCCTGCGTGCACATCTCTGTAGCTTCTACCAGTCCCCGAGGTCCCAGGGGACCATCTAAGGAAGGAAGAGAGACAAAAAAAAAACAAACAAGTAAATAAAATATATATATATATACAGTTAAATATTTAATCTATATTCCTCACAGATATCCCCAAAAAATAACATCTTAAAGGACGTTTGATCTCAGAGAACATAAAAATTCCGACAAAATATTGGAAGAAAAATCGAAGCCCTGACCCTGGCTAAAACAAGGCTATCCTCTCACTAACATTAGTCCGCATGACTGAGAGAAAAGTCAATCAGAATAAAAAAAAAGCTACGAGGGAGTATCAGGATTAACAAACAGGAGTCAGTTTCTGAGGACTGACCTTCATTTATGGAAACCCTGACTTTTCTTGTGTTTTTTTTTTTTTTCTCTTTAGTCCTGTTTACTATTCTGAACTCCCTGGATCCCATCAAACGATCTTTCGCTCCAACTTTCTCTTTTCTCGACAACGCTTACATTTTCAGGGTCAGGAGGAGAAACATATTAAACATGACGGATGAATGGGTGTATATATATATATATATATATATACACACACACACACACACATACATACATATATACTTCATGTATATATGCACATATATTGTAGATAGATAGATAGACAGTGTGATTCCATTAAACCTCCTTCACACTGTTCAATTTCCAGATGGTGCTTTAAGTAAAAGGAAAAATCAATATTAAATTTCAGCCTTAAAAAAATAATGTCCAAGCACAGTTACGTACATATAAATTCTGTATCTGAACCTATACTATATGTTAGGTTGTGACTTGCGTTGCTCTGCATTTATATGTCATATAACTACAAATATAACACATATACATACAGTTGAATGTCATATAACTATAAATATAACACATATACATACAGTTGAAATGAAAGCTGTTTTTTGATTGTTGATTTGTTTCTATGACTTTCCTTTGCACAATCAAACATCAAACAACTATTATCTCCCTGTTTTAATGTGTGTGTATTGTTAGTTAAAGGTCATTATTAACATTAATTAATCAAAGTTCCGCACTGTCGCAGTAACATTTACTGTAATGAATGGGGGAAAGTGCATTTTCAAATTCACAAAGTCGAGACATTTGATTCCAGCCTGGCCTGATTTCATACGGGAAGACATTCATGGATTCTTTTGGGTGACTGTAGAGAGCATTTCTGTAGCAGGCAGTCTTGACTGGCGTATGTGCATTGTGACAAGACACACGCATTACTGTAGATGCATGTAGAACAATGAATATGGTTCGTAGGAGACAGTCAGATTAATTCCTGAAACGGAAATACAGACACGTGAGGAGACATGTGCTGTTAGGGAGGAGGAAGAGGAAGAAAAGGAGGAAGACTACAAGTACATAGACTGTGAGCAGATTCATGCAAAACAACTGCCCCCAGATCTGCCAGGCATGTGACATCCGAGTGCCGGGCAAATGATTGCGGGCCAATCAGCTGAAGTGTTGAATGAGGGATTGACCAGACTGAGGAAATCAGATCAGTCTCTCCGTTATCATGTATATTTGTATCCTCTGCTGATTCTTTTGAAAAGTGTGCAGTGACTACAGCTCATTAGAAGTGTTACTACTGACATTACAGTGTCAGTGAAGGTGACACATTATAACAGTAAAAGGGAAAAAAAATGTTGAAGAAAGAACGTGTTGATGTAACACATGAGCCGCTGGTTGAGAGACAATTTTTTGACATGTCCCGTCCCGCATTTGTTTTAACATTTGGTGAAACATGAGAGTAAGAGGCAGACTCAAGTCCTCAGCATCATATCTACATGCAGATTGGTAGACCTGCTCCCATTCCCGTGCTTAAAGAGGACATATTATGCAAAATTGATGTTTCCGCACATATCTGCATCTCTGCAGTGTCTGCCCATTCTTCCAAAGACAATTTTGACAAATTCTGCAAAAATATCTTTATCAGAGTAGCTGCTCTGAATTTGCCTATGTGAGACAACGAAAAGGAAGTGATTTACAATAATCGTGGCCCCACTCTGGGTTGCTCCTCCTACAGTTACGTAAGTCATTTCGATCATTGTCAATCACACGTAAAAAAACAAAAGCCTAACAAACACATAACCAACCAACTGCATATACAGATGTATATAGATGTGTTCTACACATCTGCTAAAATCATAGATCATTGTATCAAGATCTGACCAGAGTAATAAAACATCTGGCCTAAGCAACGCTGTTAAGGTATTATTGGCTGGTTAATATTTAAAGGTAAAGGTGCAGAAACCAACTGGAACCAAAAATTGTCAAATTCACCTGTGGTCAGTTCTTATTTTTTTTACCAAAGCAAGTAGCTAACATTTGATTTAGACATCAAGGAACCATATCAATTTGCATAAACGTGATATGCAAAGTACTGTATGTCTGCTTCAAGAAACTGCTGTCATTGTGGTAACACTTCGTAGGTGTGAAACAAGGATGAGTAAGAAGTAAAACTGTCTCATGTGTAAACATTGTAGAAGAAAGTGAGTTTGACAGTTGAGTAGAAAGCAAAGGATGGAACAGAAACATGAAGTTTTGTTTTGTTTTGTAGGGGATTGCGAACCACGTTGAAGTTGGAGAATTTAAAAATAAATAATAAAACGGTAAAATAAATAAATAAATACATTGTACCCATATTGAATCAGAAGATATAAATTATTTTGTATCTTTATATTTCTGATCTTTCTCTTTGCTTGTTGGTTTTATGAATTTATATTTGGATTTCTGAACAATTAGCCAATAAGGGAATACATTTCTAGCATAGTTTTAGCCACATAATGGATATTTACTTTCCATTCCATAATTGTTACATTCACTATTTGTATATTAAAAAATGTATGCAGTCTTATTGACGTTCCTTTGATTTGTTTTTGTTTTTTTTGTTTTCAGTTTTGGGACAGAAGAAGAAGCACCGCTGCACATGTGAAACATCTGTTTCCCAAATTTTCCCAGAGGCTGTCGGCTCACACTACTGCGGTTGACACTTTGATTAGCAGGGGACAGATGATTAGCAGCAGCACATAACAGTGATAGATAAAGGGCTGCAGGGTATGTACTGCTTCACCTAACCTGCTACCTGACAAGCAAACTTCAAAGTATGTCTGCCTGTCAGAAAAGAAGATTGTAAATTGAAGAAATGTCAGAGTCTTGGTATTTTGCCAGTTGCTAAAAACTGTCGATGGTATCAACTCCTTATAGAAGGGGACTAGAGGGGATAAACTGACATAAAACATCCAAGCAGGAACAGTTTTCATTGCAATTAAAATTATGGAATGCTAAATAGAGTATCACTCACATTTCCTATCCTTCCTTTTTTGCAGCTCTTGTTCCATAATTTGCAGAAAATAAAGAGAACTGGGGATGTCTTATATTAAGTTTTTGCCGATATTTGATATGCTGATATTGTCCAAATGCTTAATTTCTGATTCCGATATCAAGCGATGCCGATGTAACGGGGCAGTGGTGGCCTGGTATTTAAAGAATTTAAGTGCCGCCTGCTCACTAAGGTGATAGGCTAAAGCAGTGTTTCTCTGTTGATTTATGTATCTGTAAAAACCACTGTATGAGTTGCTGACACAAGAATTCTGCATACAATTCCGAGATTATTAAAATATATTAATAAAACGAGCTACAATGCTGCCATCTAGTGAGTTTCACTTTTATATATACGCAATGGTGGGCAGTTACATTTCTCCGTTACATTTACTTGAGTAGGTTTTTCACAATAAAATAATTCTACGAGTAATTTTAAATCACTATATATTTTTTTTTACTTTTACATGAGTAGATTTATGAAGAAGAAACAGTACTCTTACTCCGCCACATATACTGAGCTCGTTACTTTTATCAGAGATACTGGATAAAGCTAGAGCCATCCATGATCCAGTATCTCTACTTTTATTTTCTCAGAGAGAAACTTCCGTCCAAGTCTCTACCGCGTGACTGTGTTTAACCAATAAAATGTAGCCCTTGCCGCGCAGTCTCGTCAGGTGACTATACTCAATCTCAGCGGCGGCACGGGGTAGTTCAGCGGCTACTGCGGCCGCCACCCCCCTTGTTTGATCCCAATCAACGGTCGGCAATGCAGACGAAGACGAGGAGGCACACTCCTGGCCTCATGTTGAAAGCATGTTCAGTTTACAAACAGTGCGGAACAGCAGTTATATCATGCGGTGTCTTTTTTGTCTCAAAAAAAAAAAAAAAAAAACCCAGGAAATTTTAGCATTCAAAAACTTAACGTTTAACCTGAGAGAATATGTTGCGGTAAGTTTGACTTAACGTGAGAGAATATGTTGCGGTAAGTTTGACCTAAAATCTTTTATATTTATTTATTGTAAGTATACATTTTTATGTTCTCTATTATTTCATTGTTTTTTTTTTATTTTTATTGAAGTACTTGAATTTACCTAAAGATTATTTTAAGTTATTTATTTATTTTATTGTTTTATTCATAGGATAAATTATTCTCTTTGTTGCGTTATCGGATCTTCATTATCGGAGGTAAAACCGATGATGATTCCTACAGGTATTATATAATTAAGCATTATTAGCTATGCTATGCTATGCTCCGCTATGCATTAAGCATTATTAGCTATGCTAAGCTATGCTCGGGACATCCCTATAAAGAACCAAACGAAGCTATGGTCGGGACATCCCTATAAAGAACCAAACGATAATTCTTAGCAACATAAAACCAACACAGTTTTGGGAGGCAGTTTATAAATCAGTTGAGGAGCAAAAAGCTCTAATGGGGATTTCAGCCCGATCCCTGGAAGCTGTAGCGACGAAGCAGTAGGGACGAAGCTAAGAACAGCTGTAGGCGAACATCCATCTCTGCCTGCAGTTTGTGACCCAGGTGTTTTCCCTGAAAAATGTTTTGTATTTTGCACTTGTTGAGAAAAAGGCTTGGTTCTTGGCATTTATTCCAGAGGCAGGTGATATGGTTACCATATATTCTGACGTTGACCTTTCGGACAGTGCTGTATGACATTACATGTATATGTAATCCATGTGAATTTGAAACTCCTTCTTCTTAACCAATACCAGTTTTGTGCTATTCTGTGCAGACCGTGTTGCTCAGGAAATCAACTGTTTTCTTGTTCACACAATTTCAGACACACACAGACCTATACACACACACACAGCAAATAGCCAGTGGCTGATGGTTGCTGCAAAACCCCTGAGTGCTTTAAATAACATAGAGGCACAGGTGCTGAGGAATGCAGGGGATTCAGAAGAGTGTCAGATGGAGCTGACTCTTGCTTACAGCACTGTGCAAATGTTGCAGATGTCAACAAAGACAGATAACATGAAGACAAAGAAACCACATCAGATGGCCACCTGATACGGACTCATTAGGATGAGCTAGGCTCTGGGCAGGTCTGTTTAATTCTGAAGGAGCTGTTGAATAAATGTAAAGAGCGAGAGAAAAAAAAACTGTTTGTCAATGGACACTTGGACCAAACAGGATCCGCACTGCTCTCTTCAAATCCTCCTACTCGGTATCATTAGATCACAGAGGTTACAGAGGAGGAGGAGAAGGTGGAGGAGGAGATCATGCTTGGTTTTTGGCTGGAGGTTGTTTGCAACTATTTAGGAGTATTTTTGTTTCAGTCACCAACCTCCTCCAAATTAGATAAGGTTTGGATAATTAATTGGATGCACATTATCAGGGTTGATGTGCCCTGGTGGTGCTAGCAGTCCCACAATAACAACCTACAGCCTTCAGACGGGCAAGAGGGGGAAGAGAGAACAAGAGGAGAGGGAGTGAGAGTGATGAGTGCGGGGGATTTCGTGTCCACGGGGCTTGTTTAGTTATCCATGCTGTTAAGCATGCCCAGATGTTGTTATTTGAAGATAAATAAAGCTTTGTTTCAGTCAAACACAGACACTCCGAGAGCTGCGGCTCAGTTTCAAGCTGCTGCTTCAACGCCCAGAAGACATATGCAATATGGACGTTAGGAAAAAAACTATTCAACAACATCTCTGGTAGTTCATCTTAAATACATACCAATGGAACTACATGCACACAAAAATATACAGTATATATATAAATATAAACAATCCATCACTCTATATGCAAAGCCAAGTATCATGAACGGCTTTTATTTAGAAAGGTCTGCCTCATACCAAGAGGAAATGCTTCGACTGTCGCTCTGGGAAATGTAATGGTCGGTGTTCGACATGGCACAAAATTATAGCTCCATGCAGCTTTGCAGCAAATTTGAAAACATGTTCAGTGATCTACAGTGGAGGCTATCTGAGGTTGGCTGGATAGAATGGTGTGGTGAGCAGGACAGAGCAATACACAGAACACATCCCCCTGAGAATAGTAGTCTGGCTGATGGATCCTTTCTAGTGCTCCCTTTGAGGCCAGGCAGCAGCTGCTTATGAAAAGAGATAAAGGGCGAGAGAGAGTCAGAATAGAAACAGAAGACAGGGCTCGACAATGGAAGCCAAGTGCGGTCAGAAGGAAAGATAAACACAGCAACAAATGCACGAACTACAGCAAAGACAAAGAAAGGAACAATAACAAAAGCGGAGACACAAAGATGTCGAAAAATAACATGATAGTTTGTTTTTTTTCACCCGGTTTCCCTCCAAGAGGGTCAGCGTGACATTTGATTTTGTTTTTTACCACAAATGCCCTTCCTGACACAACCCTGCCCATTGGGGTTGGTAGTGGGGGCAGTAGATGGAATTGAATCTGTACTGTAGAATCCTCCTCTTGACTCTTTGAGTATCAGTGTCACTAGACTATTTCTCCTGTTTGCCATTTCCAGAGGTGGAAAATAGCAAATTAGATTTACTCACAGTACTGTAATTGAGTAAATCATCCTAATTCATGTATAACAGACTAGCTCCTGGTTGTTGCAACCTAGACTATGAGCTTTGTATGGACAGTGATAGCAGTGATAATACACAGTATTTGCATTTGAATTGTTGATTAAATACAACTAGTTGCAGGTCGGATGTATAACTTTTTGCAAGTCATTTAAAGTATTTAAGTAACTGTTACTCCTTTAAATTTTGAACTAAGACATTTTTTAACTTTTACTCTAGTAGATGTTTATATGGGTACTTTTACTTTTACTTGAATAGAACTTAAGGTAAGATACTTTTACTTAACAACATTTTTGGTACTTTTTTTTCTGTAAAATGTGTTGTTTACTCACTGTCTGACAATTGTATGTGTAATATATTGATGTGTTTACAAAACCTCTTTACTGTAGTTCTGTATACCTTACACAGTATAATATACTATAGTGGGATAGTGCAGTAGTGCAGTTGTCTCACAGCTGGAGGGTTAAAGGTTATATGGCATGGATCAATAGGTTCCATAGTGTAGCGGTTATCATGCCTGCCTTACACACACAAGGTAGGTTGGAGCCCCAGAGGAACCACATATTTTGACTTAAGTATTTGAGTATACATTGCAACATTTGATGCGGGGAAAAACAATCTGCGTAAACTGAACTTGAAAAGAACTTAAGGTAAGATACTTTTACTTAACAACATTTCTGGTACTTTTTTTTTTCTTTAAAATGTGTTGTTTACTCACTGTCTGACAATTGTATGTGTAATATATTGATGTGTTTACAAAACCTCTTTACTGTAGTTCTGTATACCTTACACAGTATAATATACTATAGTGGGATAGTGCAGTAGTGCAGTTGTCTCACAGCTGGAGGGTTAAAGGTTATATGGCATGGATCAATAGGTTCCATAGTGTAGCGGTTATCATGCCTGCCTTACACACACAAGGTAGGTTGGAGCCCCAGAGGAACCACATATGTAGTGGCGCCTCCTGTGGCAGGCTGTGTCAGTTGCAAAGACTCACACTGAATTCCACCATTGGTGGACAAATAAGAGACCTCATTTGTGCTTTTCAATAAGATGGCACCTCTATTGTGAAATATTCTGTGTCATTAAGAGTATGTTCTATTTTCTATTTCTATGTTCTATTTGAAGATTTTGTTGGTGCAAAAACAGTGATGAATGTTTTTTTTTTTTTTTT
>NC_024311.1:2308703-2325594 GCF_000523025.1 Cynoglossus semilaevis
TATGTATGTGTATATATATATATATATATATATATATATATATATATATATATATATATATATATATTGAAATGCAGCACTGAACACTGGCATATACTAAAGAGATGGGTAAATGTTAGAATGATGCTCATTAGGTTTATTCTGAAAACTGTGTTATCATACAGTAGTAGTTAGAATAGATCTAGCTAAGCTATAAATAAAAATCGCAGAGTAGCTGTAGATTATTTATGATGAATCATGATTAATCAAGGTAAACTGTCATAGAAAAATTCAGAGTGTACAGTGTATTGCCAGAAATATCAATATGGAAAATAATGCATGGGTATATATCATCTTCCAAAACTGCTTCTTCCAATGCCTTAGAGTCTGCACACAGACCAGTCGTGTTGTGTACACCATGCATTAGTTGGTGCATTTTGTTATACATTACATACAGAAGGTCATGTGTTTTCATTTACATAGCATAAAGGTGTCCTTGTATATGTACACACTGGTGACCTTCAGCTGATATCTGAGAGTCAATAATTTATGTTTTGTATGTATAGATATGTGGGAGAGTGTTAGAGGTCATAAATTCTGCGACAAATTGACAAAGTAGATGGATATCTTTCACCTAAGTCTAAACCCTTCTGCAAACGAGTGAGTGTTTATTGGAATAATCCCCCTTTTGCTGAATTCTGAAGAATGCCATAGTACTTTGTCACAGCCTGCTTGTTTGCATCATCTAAGAACTGTGTTCCTTTACAAGGAAATATTCCCTGCATTCCTAAATCAATACCTGTTGAAATAATTTTACAAGGTCTCTATCCGACTTTGTTCACAAATCTTATGGATGTGATTTCAAAATTGTTTATTTTCCCAAGTTGACGAACCTGATGAAATATACATTCCACGGTTCAAAGCGAAAACAATAACAAAAACGTAATGACAATGCCTGTTAGATGACGTGACATTTTTAACTTTTTAAATCAATTGAGTTTAACATCTGTTTTAGACAAATCTGACTTAACCTCGAATGTCTTTGGATGTTTTTCATTTGTTTCATTATCAGATGATTCACATAACCTTTGATTTTTATTAATAACCACTTTACACTTGTTTCATTGAAAGATATTCTTTACTCTTCTTACGTTGCAACTAAGATTATATCAGACCCAACACCTAAAATGGTTTTGATAAGCTCAAGACTGCATGCACATGCACTGTCGGTCCCTTTTCAGGCTCCATCTTGATTTTCACGTAGAGAGAAGAAAACGCAGTACAGCACCAAGGCTGCCCCTATAAAACACACGTGCTAAATGCATATCAGAGGCCAATTAGTGCTGTTCCCAGGATCCAATGAATAAAGACGGTTGCATCAGGAAGGGCATCTGGTGTTAAACCTGTGCCAAGAAAAACAGCTGATTCTCATGGAAATATAAACTAAGCAGTAAGACGAAGAGTATGAGATGCTGCATTGTCATTGGTAGGTTTATATATATATATATATATATATATATACATACATATATACACGTATGTGTGTTTGTATATGTTTGTATATGTGCGTACATATAAAGATATACGTGTATATATCTTTATATATATACTGTACGTACATATAAAGCTATATGTGTATATATCTTTATATATATACTGTATATATATAGAGAGGGATATATATATGTGTGTGTGTTTGTATTTTTGATATGCATTGTCCTAGAATTTGTTTCTTAAAGTTGTTTTAGTAGAGCTAGTTCAGTTTTTCACTGTACTATAGCTCCTTCCTTTTTAGGATGCTAGCGCGTCAATACATACACTGTAGCACTCTACTTAATTGTTTTGACTGAATATCAGTCCTTGACTGAAGCCCTGCACTGATAATCTCTATATTTGTGCTGTCGACATAAACCTCCGCCAAATACCTGAGTACAATTCCTCTGTTGACATTTTTAGAGTGAGGATGAAAACCATAATCTTTCCATCACCACGCTGCTGTGAGGTGGCTCCATTTGGAGTCTAATAGATGCAGATAACGATCACCATTAGCTCTATGCTCAGTAAGAGTGCATCGTGAATGTGATTTACTTTTAACTAAGACAGTGGAAAAGCCTTCCATCCATTGTAATCTGAGAAAATAGCATGGGGCAAATATTAATGCGGATCAGTTCTTGGAACTGCTTGCATATTGTTTCAGTGTTCTGTTTGTGAATAGACTCCTTAGATAAATCTGAGAGCTGCAAGAAACTGCTGAAGTTTGACTGTTGAGGAAAGAGATTTTTTTAATGTAAATAAAACAATTAAATACTGACACGCGTCAAACTCAAGGCCTGTGGGCCAAATGCAGCCAAAAGTCATTTTGTGTGGCCTGCAGGAGCTTAACAAGCGTTTAAGTAGTGTTACAGTTACCATTGAGTACATGCTGCTGAGTTTCCTAATAGTTTATTTATAGTTTCTTGATAACTTAAAAGCAAATGTATAATATTTGTAACATGATTTAATAATAATCATTGTGTTATGGAGTAGTTACATCTATACAGTGTTACAGTTACAACCGCCCTTTCAAGAGGAACTGTAATTCTGATGTGGATAAAATGAATTTGACACCACTGATTTATGACAAAAACTTCAAAACTCCCACATGTTTTCTTCAAATATAACAGATAATTTTAATGGGGCTATTTTCTTGTCAGGAATTACTTCTAACGGATTAGCTTCTAACAAAAACTTTCTGGCTGAAATGCCAATTGTTGTAGTTAAAACCCTCTCATTTGGCACTTAGCAAACAGCCATCTGGACAAACTGTAACTGAGCTACTATTTCCCTTCTTTTGTTCCCCACTGCTGCTGGATGTTTGGTGTTATTCTTTTTAAGAGCGCTTTAACCCACACCACAGCATCTGACTTCAGTAGCTGCAGCTTGATGGTTGAGGACTTGACAGTCTGTTTGATGAGGCTAGGATTCTACAGTAGTTGTCTGGAACGCAGTGTGCTTTTGGTGAGTGGGCCTCGTGTAAGTATAAGTTGGTGAAGACAGTGTTGATCTCTGCAAATTACCAGAGTGGGTTCACCGATTGGGCGGAAAACAAACTCTCTTTCTCTCATACACCTCTCAAGTCCCCTTTTCTGTGAACCCTATTCTGAGGCCAGCACAGGTGACACGGAATGCAAAATTCACTGTCAGAATTTCGCTCCAAAGCTAAACAGACTTACTAATTTAGCACAGTGCTAAATGATGGTGAGACTGTCTCCAAAGCTAAACAGACTTACTCATTTAGCACAGTGCTAAATGATGGTGAGATATATTATATACAGGAGGTCGTATGTTTACGACATCCTCTGCATTTCTTAGTAACGTCAACATTTCCCATAGATGCAGGGCATTCAAACTTGCTAACTGGTTCCTCAAGAACTACCGAACTAGCGAGAACTAGCAAGGGGAGTGGATGCATATGTCACCATGCAGCGGAAGATGCTTTGTTTACAGGTATGTTTACCAGTTGGACGCCATACATTGGCTTATGCCACATTTGCTTTCTTTTGTTTGTCTTGGTTTTTTTTTTGCCCTTCATTATAGCTCCCAAATGTTAGTCCGACACTTCTGAGGTGTTGATGCCCCAGATTATGATGTCACCATTGTGTAACACGCTCATAACCATTCAAAGGCACAAGGCTGTTCAGAACAGGGCTGTTAAATCAGTGTGTGAAGAATCCAGCTGTGCTCAATGCTTGGGTTTTTCTGAAGCACGGTGCTAACACTTTGTTTGGACATCACAGAACCATAATCATTTGCATAAAAGAAGCATATGTGCCCTTTAGGTGAAAGGAATTAGCCTTTATATTAAAAAAATACAGAAGGTTCAGTATATTCAGAGATGCAGCAGGGAGATCATAAAAAAAAAAGATGAATACATAAGAGAATGAAAGGTGAGAGTTAAAAAGAGTGTGAAACTGAAAGACTCAAAAGCACAGGGAGGGATGTGGAATTTTTCAGAGTTGATCATTACCTGCAGCCTGAAGGTGTTTGAGTATAAAAGTGAATCTTGTTAATCCCCCTGAGAGCGCTGTAATTGCGATGTTGAGCTACATCTACTCTCTTCTAATAACTGTAATTTCAGAGCAGGCACTGCCCACATATACATTTATTCATAATCACCTGAGGGAAAGGATACTGTTGCGCTGTCTATTAAAAGTGCTGTGAATTACATGGATTTGAGCTCTTACAGAAATTAGGGCCAGTAATGTATTAATTTGGCGCACAGGTACCTGGAGCTTGTTTACTTAGTGGCTGTCAGCTCTCTCACTGATCATACAGTCACATTGGTAATAAAGTGTTGTGATATGCAATTAAAAGTCTTTCAGAATCCAGGCCATCAACTCTGTTACTGTGTCACTGCGTGTTCAGTCCAAGTTAATTTTCTGTAATTTGATTGGATGCTTGCTTCTTCCTTCTTCTTCTTCTATTGTCTTTGGAAACTGTAGCACGAGTCTATGCTCTTCACAGGTTTGTCGACCTGTGACGCTGGCACATGTTTAAAACCTAGTGATTGCTCAGCCATTAAATGTACAGTGATGGAAAAACAGCACCTTCTGTTCACTGCCGGGAATCTTCTGCCACTGTACGAGTGGTGCTAATTGAGTTTGAATGAAAAAAGCAGGTTCACAACTGAGCTGAATTTGCAGAATACTACTGTTTATTTGTGTTCAGTAAGTCTCTCGATTACATACTACACTGCATAGACATAGAATGAATCCTCTCAGTCATTCTAAGGGTGCCACAGAGGGTAACTCAGGGGTGTCAACGTATACAGCCTGTGGGCAAAAACCGGCCCACTAGGGGATTCAATCTGGCTCACTTGAAGAATTTTGAAAGTGAGAAGATGCGTAATCACTTCATGTTTGTGATGTTTTCTCAAATTATATTTAATTAAACATGGATATTTTGTAATATACGTGTACTTATTTGCATGAAAACAAAGGGAAAAACATGGACTGATTGTTATATAGGTAATTTATGTAATGCTTCTACTGGTCCGTCCCACTTGACTAATCAGTCTGTCTGTGGCCCCTGGAACAAAATAAGTTTGACACCACTGGAGTAACTGATCCTCCTAACTTCAGCAAGGTTTCCATCCAATCCATCCACCCATGTTTTAATTGCTCATGATCTACCAACTTTGTGGCACTTTGACCCAGAGGGTGGCGCTTTGGCCCAGAGGCAATGTCTCTGTCATTGGTGTGGAACCCCAGGGTTCAGCTCCTGGGCAAATTGGTACGGTGCAGTGTGAGATTGGTAACTTCCGCAGGAAGGTTCCGGGGGGGTTGGTACGGTGCAGTGTGATTTGGGTGGCAGTCATGGAGAGTGCTGCCCCCGCAACGGTAACGGATAAGCGGATGGAAATGGATGGATGGATGATCTACCAACGCTACCTTTGCGATCTACTGGTAGATCACAATCTACTTATTGGGCACCTCTGCTCTATGTGAATCACTCAATGGTGCATCCAAATGTGCACTTAGCGACACCAAATGTCAGGGAGGACTCACAAAAGGCTCACAAATAGCTGCATACTTACATACACGTTCAAGAAAGAGCTGATCATGCAAATCAACAGTTTAGCTGTTCATGGGAAAAAGAGACAGTGTGGTTAATTTACGACTATTAAATTGTTACAATGTGAAAATCATCAAATTGTGAGAGACAACGATGATGAGAGATATCATGACTAGGATCATCACAACTGAACACAATGCCAATCTCACTTTCAACTTGGAGAGCATGTGTTCAGTTGTTAACAGAGCAAAGCAAACGCCCGTGAGAAATGATAACCTGGTAATAATGACATTACGTAAGCGATAGGTACACACATTCATCTGTGAGCTGCCATAAGTGCACACATGAAGGCAGGAAGTAGAGGTCAGAGCCTGGCAGATACCCCTGTTGGGTGCAGGTGGTGAGTTTCTCCTGTCAGCCAAGTAATTAAGTGTCCATCACATCCTTGCAGGAAGGCTGTGCTGCAGAAAAGAATGTTCCAATCTCCGTCTGTGTGAGCGGCTGGAGCCACAATATGGCTCTACATATGATCAATGTGGTTTGCGTTAAAATGTGTTGATTAGCACACATGGAGAAGGTCAGTCAGACAGCTTGACCATTAAAAAAGGCCTTCTTTTTTTTTCTGTAAAATAGGAGAAATATATTCAGACAGCTTGACCATTAAAAAAAGGCCTTTTTTTCTGTAAAATAGGAGAAATATATAAATTCTAGAAAATACTTTTAATTTATATTTATTATATAAAACAGTTTAATACAATAAAAATATAGCAACAAGTGGATATACCCACACCTAACATTTTTGCTGGTTGGTCATGCTTTTGCTAGTATCTGCCTGCCTTTCTCCCGGTTCCCTCCTCCATTTTAGGATGACACTTTCATTGACTTTAGCAGTTAGCTGTTTTGTTTTTAGATGGTTTTTTTTATTATTATTATTATGTCATTTTTTAAATGACGTAATAAAAAAGGATTTTTTTTTATATTTTATGTGATCGAAACACATGGCAGATACTGTCCATTTAACAACTTTCATAGGTATTTTTCATAAAATATAAGTCATAACAAATGACTTGAGTTTATTTTTACACAATGTAACCTAAATAGTTGGGTTCTTAATATTAAGGGACAAAAATATCTAGAGTATTTGATCACATGGAGTCACTGCTCTTTTCTGGTCAGTGGTCATGTGACATGTTCAATTTTAGAGTTTTGCAGCTTTGTGTAGTAAAGTAGCCCAAAGAAATGTGGAAGTGAAACATGCACTTTATTCATTTATTAATTAATATTGATACTTTATGAGAGAACTTGATACTCGATCATTACTTCAATCTTTATATTTACTCATGGGGAGGTACCTGAGTATATCCTTGGCTCTTCTATAACAACAGGGGTAAAATGATTAACCCAACGATTGTTTTGACTAGAATAACTGCTGATGCGTGTGTTCGATTACAAGTGTCTGAACATGTGTAAAACTAATCTTTTTTTTTTTCAGGTGGCAGTTATTAATCTCTCAAATGACCTGGGCAAAATAAATGACAAGAAGGAGAAGATGCTAAGAAAATAAATGCCAGCATTAGGGAAGAAATTACACAATGACCTTAGCAAACAATGATTTATGGATTCTCCAGTCAAGCAATTACAGCAGGTGATACCTTTGAAATTTTTATATTACGGGAATTAAATTTGCTCCCTTCGCAAACTGTTTGCTCATCAAGGGCATTTGAACTGTGACTATCTTTGTGCCTTGGTGAACCACCCCCCACCCTAGCTCCAAAAAAATCATTTTCTCTGTGTGGCAAATTGCTCAGCTTTAAAAAGTCATTGAGCATACAGTATGCAGCAATGAACAGAATGATGTGTGGGAGAAATTGGAATCAGTCAGAAACATTGAAATAATATTCAAATTAAAAAGTAATATATAAGAAAAAAACTTAATTTTGGGGCTCTCTGTGTATGTTCTGCACCATTCAAATGCATATGATGTTATTTTTTTCATTTTTCCATCCTGTTTTGCATGCAACAAAAGGCATCTGAAATGAAAAGAAAAAAGAGAGAAATTCTCGGCAAATTTGAACTCTTCTTATGAAGTAAAGTTGTCGGTACTGTGATAGGAGCAAGATGCACATCCTCTCCTCTTTCGCTCAGTGACAGAAAAGAAAGCTGCAGTTGGTTATCTGAAAAAGACTGTTTACTCCATTAGTGACAGAAGCCACCGCATCCCTGAACTTTTCATAACATCACTCAGAAGAGCTGTTTGTGTTGGTGTAGAGCTGTACTTTGTGTTCAGGCTTTGCGAGGGCAAAAGGAAAAAAAAAACCCTCCATATTTATTCAAATTTACAAAGTTACCTCAGGCCAGATTCCTACCAACATGAGACACAGGCTGCCGTTTTTTACAAAGTAGAGATAAACTCAGGTCTCAAGATCTGCCTCGGTTCAATCTTAAAAGGAAAACAAAACTTAAAAAACAGCAGTCCTGGAATAATTGTGAATTTAAACTCTTAAATTTGGAACACAGAAGCTACTGTGAGCCACAGGCCTTCAGATCCTTTAACTATCTCTTTGATATCTGTGCCCATTGTTTCTCAACAATTTCAGTTTGTCTGCTGGGTGATATCGCTGCTAAATGACAGTATTTGGGCTGGATCATTTTAGAATAAAAGATAATAACAGATTAATTAGAACATTAATGTAACACCTGAGATAAATAGAAGCCAATTGCATAATCTCAGATCTTCAATCTCCTCTCCAGTATTTGCTCGTCTGCTTCCCTCTCACCTCTGTCTTTCCCCTGTTCTGCAGTTAAGGTCAATGAAAACAATAAATAAATAAACCTGCAAATGAAAACGTTTTAGTCAGTTAAATACAACACTAAATGCACTTCACCAAAGTGCACAGTCAGTGGAATCTGAGGCTGAGCCAATATTCAATGTTATGGCTGACTGAAACAAAAAGCAAACGCAAATATGGTGCAGTGGCTTTTTTGGCCCTAATTTGTCACCCTTCTTTGTGGTGTTGCCGTGTAAGTGTGAACCTAATTTTATAAATAGGCCTCTTGAAAGTGTAGTCAATTCTGTTCTTTACAATATTGCAGCACTTAAACAACAGGAGAAAAGAATTTATGGAGCTTTTTGTTTACCTACTTTTTTTTTTTTTTTTTTTTTTTTTTACACTTTGATAAAAGCAAGAGACTGCAGAACCTGAGTGTTTCCAATCTGGAATCAATCAACATATCTGAAGAACTGGGAGACAACTTTTTTTGCAGCCTTGTGTAAAGACTCAGCATCGAGGATTTGTGTTTTTTTGTCATTGTAATATTTATATCTGCAAAGTTTATGATGACACTTTTTTTTTTTCACATCGCAGAACATGAACCTGGAGGATAAAAGACGTAAACACTAAAGTGCTACTAGAGCATCTGACACATCCCCACCATATGTTACTAAAACATGAAATTAAAGAGGCAGACTTAATGAGCCAGAATGACTGATGTACAGCTCATAAAATTGAGCTAAGAGGTGTTTAATTAAAATAATATGCTTTAATAGTTTTACTCTTTTCCAATAAGCTAGTAAACTATGATTACATATTTATTTATTACCTGCCAGTGTCAAAGACAGGAAGTGAACCGTAAAAATTGTTGTTTTCACGGTAAAACGACGAAGAACTATTTCAGTGATGTGGAATAGGACAGTGATTGCTAACCACTGTGCCACTGGCACTCATGTGCCATGAGGGACCATCGGGCATACCATGGAAAACAATCAATTATTACTCTGTGGTTGTGAAAACTATTTATTTACAGCAAACAACTTGTCTTCATTCATCTGTGTGACAATGACAATTACCTATTACACTGGGTGGAGCAGATGGCTATAAAACCCAATAAAAGAAACACTCTGTTGAAGGTCTTTATGCGCTGTGTTTAACTCAGGGGTGTCAAACATACGGCTTGTGGGCCAAAACCGGCCCGCTAAGGGGTTCAATCTGGTCCAGTTGAATAATTTTGAAAGTGAAAAAAAAATGCACAAACACTTCATGTTTGTGAAGTTTTGTCAAATTATATGTTATTATTATTGAACATGAATATTTTCTTATATTTTTTTGCATGAAAACAAATTGGAAAAACATGGACCTATAATTTTTTATTGGAAATTCTGTTATGATTGTACTGGTCCGGCCCAGATCAAAATGAGTTTGACACATGCCAAGGTCTGAGTGAGTGAGTAAATTTAAACCAGAAGACCATTATATGTTTTTACCATAGCTTTTAGTAACAAAAGGTTCAGAAACACTGAAATAGAAGACAAGGCTCCATAGCAGTACTGTGGGAACAGATGGTCCCAATCAACACAAATGGAAATAAAAGCACATGATTGTGAGGTTACAGCATAATAAGACATTAGGTTTGTGCTTGGGGACATAATGTCATACAAAGCAGGAATAGACGTTCTAAGCCAGGGGGAAGCAAATGCCTAATACAGAGACAAAAGGACTAAGGTGAAACAGGTATCTCAGGAATTCTACCGAAGGCAAATTACGGAGAAGCATACCGAGAGTGGAAGTAAAATACAGCTGTCCTCAAAAATAACCTATTAGCACATCGTTGGCATGGAGATGACAGAGACGACACGTGCAGACAAAACCAAACCGAGGAAAGGAAAAACAGCCACCTTTCATGTGTTCAGCTCACGGTCGGCAAACAGATTAAAAGGCCACTGGCCTACGTAGAAACCAGTGGACCTTACTTAATTCAAAAATAGTCCAGTTATATCCCTATATTTTTCATTTAAAGATAATCTGCTAATGTTTCAAAACAACAGGTAATTCAGACTCTGATACTGACAGAACAAAGTCTAAAAGATGTTTTATTGCGAGAATTTAATGATCCTTCAACAATGGCGCGGTATGGTCCGGTCCTTGGTACAAAAAAGGTTGGGGATCTCTGATCTAAAGTCTGGTAAAGTTTGGTGTTACAGGTTATGTCTATGTGTTAATATCTAAAGTTTTGTGTTACAGGTTATGTCTATGTGTTAATCGAAGGTTGGTCGGTTTCCCCCATTATCACCCCTCGCCCCCTCACACCCATGTTGTACCCACGTTTGCAAGGGTTGAGTGAAGGTAGTGTGGCTCTGCTAAACTAGCCATGTCTGCCTCTTACTGCATCGCCCCTGTTTTTCAAATTTCATTTGCGACGAGTGCCTTTGTGTTTTATTCCTAATGTCAAATAACACCAGGCGCGTTGATGCTCTGATGGGGGTCAACGACCTCTGCTGCTGTCACAGAGTGACAATATAGAGACAAGGACGCAAGCTCTCGTCACACTGCACATGTAGACACGTATTTTCAAGACATTGAAACTTTATGACAAATACAAATTGAAAATACATTGAAACACATAAAATCTTACAACAGCCATTCTGTATTTACATCAACGTGCTGTTGGTGTGTCCACAGTTGCTAACACCAAAGTAAAGTTCGATAATACATAAAGCAATATCCATGAACCACTGACTTCAGAGTGGATATGAAAAAAAGAATGATAAGACCATGAGAAGAAATTATGCCAGCGGCCTCTTTGCTTCATTTCCTTTAGCACATCTATAAATGGCATGTGTTTTAATCCCTTTAATTACGGATCCTCGCTACAATTACCTCAAATTAAATTACTTTGCAAACCTCAGAAGGATACGTAGCTAAATCAGGAGAAGAGGATCATTCTACTAGGGATTTAACCTCGGTTTCTCTGTGACATGTTAAGCTATAACCCCATCTCCTCCATTCTGAATCCATATGGAACTGAATTACTGAGAATGCCTATAAGCCCCAAACTGTACCCAGTGTAACTCCCAATCAGCCCGGAAACTCCACTAAATCCCCTCTTCCCCAGTTCTACTCTTTTCAAGGGGCTACAGAGATTACAGAGAAGAACTCTGCCTGGCAGGCATGCTACACTTAAATAATCTCTGGGTGAAATCCCAGTGTTAATGTGGGGTTTCTGGATCATGGCAATGTGGCGTGTTGCAGTGCCCAGTGCCATGCTGGTTACGGACGACAGAAAGAGGACCGGGGGATAGAAGCTAGAGAGAGAGAGGGAGGCGATGATTAGGATAAAAGGACAGAGAGAAATAAGGATATGATGAGAAATGTGGAAGGAAAATGGAGGAAATGACACAAGTAAAGAAAACAAGTAAAAAGAAAACAAAATTGCAGCATGCAGCAATGGAGCCCATTAAATGAGAGGAGGATGTGATGACAGAGAGACTTAAGAGGATGAGAGCAATAGCTCTGTAGGGGCGAGATAGTTCCCTGAGCGGCCTGGAGAAGCCTGCCAAGGTCTAAATGACATTACCCTGCATGTTATAGACTTACTTCATGGCCTTGGGTTGGTTTCCCATGTGCCAACAGAGGCATAAAAATCGGGCTGCTGTTCTTACCCTTCCCTGTAGTGGAACTATAAACACTTATATCTCACACTCGGAGTGTGGCATCAAACCAAGTCTCCTTAACACAGAAAATGAATTGATTACGCGATGTCTCAATTGCAAACACAGAAACCACCCGAGGCCACGGGTTATCCGAGAAAACGAGACACCAACACACGTCAGTGGAGACACGACGAACGAAAGGATTAGAGAAGGTTCTTTACAGAGAGAGACGAGGAGGAGGAGGAGGACGCTCGTCACAACATCGCTCTGGACTGGCAGGTGCAGCAACCGTCGATACAGGTGGACTAAATCAACTCCTCCTGAAACCCTCGAATGAACCAGCACCACAGGGAAACAATTCACAGACCCCGCCCTGTGAACAGCACTAAATTAATTTAGGGAACTTCGGTGTTAAGCTTCATCACGTAGCTGTGAGGCTCATCTTCTTTTCTAAGTGGAAGCAACTAAGTGAATTATTTGAGGTTCATCGAACTCTTCACACTCTCTTTAACTTTACTGCTGTCTGACTGAGATGTGACGAAACGTCCTCCTCTGCCTGAACCTGGCCAACGACGCCATAATAAAGTCGGAGCGTAATGAGAAAAAAAAATTGAATACTGTTCTTTAACTCACCTTGTGCATTGCATCGCAATGGCAGTGCCTGCTAACCTGCAGAGCATAGTACTAACTGTTGGATTAGTAATTTACTGGCCTTAGTCTGATTCTATAATCTTAGTCTATAAACTAAACATAATATAATTCAACTGTACTTAATTGATCCCACACTAGGGAAATTGTTGAAGACTGGGGAAATCGTTCCCATTTTTTAAGGGCTGCTAAAATATTTCTTGCTTTTTATGAAGTAGTACTTGGGTCAATGCTAGAACAATATAAGTCACGATAAAAACGTGTCATGGGCAAAATGTCCTGACCAGAGGCGAGCTGGAGTAATTAAAAGTAAATAGTGTAACATTAAGTTGTGTGAAGGCCCTTCACACTACTAATTGCTTTATTTAAAGCCTTGACCCCTGGGTTCCCAGGGAAATTCATTAGGAGCCACAAACCGCCTGAATATTCCACAATAAGTGTCAAAGACTTAGTAAAGAACACACGGTTTTGCATGTTTTTGCGCAGGGCAACCAGGGTTTTTTTTTTCTTTTTTTTTTTTTTCTTCGTGCATAAATGCAGAGGGGTGAAGGGAACAGTCTGTATCAGTTAATTAGCACAAGAAGGGGGCATGACCAGGTTCCTGTCTAAATCCTCTCCTTCATCTTGTGCCACTACGACACGACCTGTGAGATTAACCTGCATGTATCATCATCTCAGCCAACAGGGGCATCAATACACAGCGTTGTAAAAGCATCACTTTTAGAGCAGAGGGTTCTGTCACCTACAAAAGCACAACGCTATAGTACTACAGTGCTTAAATGAGTCATTAGTGAAGTCTGTACTAGTACAAAGAAGTGTACGTATAATAATGTGTAGCTAATTAATGTGCAAGTGAGTGACATGTCTGTCAGTGTTCCATCAAAGTCAATATATTTTTTATACTTTTAAGAAGGACATTTTTTGACTATTATGGCAAAATGTAACAGTTATGGGCACGTGTTACTTTAGAAAGTAGAATGCAGTAAATATTAGGAGGTTACTGTAAACACTCAAAAATAATCTTAATGTATTGTTTAAAAGCGTAGATTATAATCTTAGGATTGCTTCTGTGTGAGAACTGTAAAAAGGTTAAATAGTTGAGACAAAACAGAGAAAGAAACAGGGAGGTTGGGAAGCCTGTTACCCTGTCTGTCGGTCTGTCTCTCTGTCTGTCTGTCTATCCATCCGTCTGTCGGTCAGTTCTGATGCGCCGACCTCCCAATTGTTTCATATCAACACCACTAGATAGATTTAATTAATTCTTCTTCACTTTCTGACAAGTATAGAAAATGACCTTCAACTGATAATTATAAAAATGTCATCATGTCAAATCCTTTTTTTTTTCATCATACAACAGTTTTATTTTAGTCAGATGACAGACATTGTTTTATAATTTAAATTAAAAGTTATAAATAAGCCTGTTACATTTATTTATTCGTTTTAGCACCAATAAATGGGCTCTTTTGCTGTTGGAAACTTGTGTTTACCATTAACATCACGCCAAACTTCAAATATAATCTCAAACCATTTCAAAAATCATATTTCCAGCCTTTTAAACTTGGCTTTTATTAAAACATCATGCTATGAAGAATTTCCAAGTCCCCTCTTATTACCTTACCATTAAACACATGGTAACATTTTGTAAAATGGACTCCTATTTAAAGACCCCATTAAGCTTTGAGCCAGATTCAATGAATCTCCGCTGCACTTTAATCAAGTCAGTCTCTACGTTTCCCCCCATAGCCTGTTCATGATTAAGAAGTAGAATAAAACTTCATAGCATTTGATTATTTCAAGTCCTAATTTAAAATAGCACAGAAGTCCCCATGGGCTGCTCTTACATATATCTACATTCACAGCATTCAATATCAATATAGTTCCCATTCTAAGGCAAGTGCTAGTGAAACAGAGCTCACTGTCTCACACGCTCGTCTTAATATTCAGAAATGAAAGCTGTGTATTAATATAACGAATTAACTAATTTACATTACATTGTAATAAAAAAAATATATATTAACACACTGTTCATAGACTGTAACTGAGGCCAGTTGGTGAAGCTAACATGCAAGGCTTTTTTGGACCTGGATGTCTACATCACTCACACGGTGTGAATAATAGGACTTTGGACAGAAAAGGTCACAAAAGTTGTGAAGACTGTGTGCAAATTGCACTAGTGCTGCAGCACAAATGGCTGCATCAGCTGTTCTCTCACAGACAGCTCCGGTCCCCATGGAAAAGGTCGCATCGGTTCAATGTTAAGGGCCTAATCACTCAGTGAGTCATATCAGTGGCCATCATTGCTGATCATGTGACACCTCGGGCAGTAAGTGGCACTTGTCAACATTAGTGACTGCCTATCATTTACTCTGCCAATTTCCGACTTGTCCCATCCCCTGTCTTCATAGCCGGCATCAACTCGGTGTCCGTGATGGGGCATGATGGCAGGTGATGGAACGTCTGGCGCTCCAATCACTTTAATTAAACCCTCAGTGATCTGAGTTCGGTTTATAAATGGACAGTCGCAATAATGAGTTAGCGATAAAGTTAACATGTGAGGAGTTAAAGATACCGCTGCAATTTTAATGCTGTTTTTAGAACATTTTTGAAAAAAAACTTTCATGTTATCATTCCATTAGACCAGGGGTGTCAAACATAAGGCCAGCGGGCCAAAAGTTGGACGCTTGGGGTTTCAATCTGGTCACCTTAATGAATTTTGAAGATATACACAAACACTTGTTCAGGAAATGTTTTGTAAAATTATTTCAATAAATATGAAGATTTGTCTAACGTACTTTTTTGCATTAAAACAAAGGGGAAAAGACAGACTTTATGTTATTTATAGGTAATTATGTTTGGATAGTGCTGGTCTGGCCCGCTTGAGTTCTAACCAGGTTGCATGTGAACCCCGAACCAAAATTAGATTGACACCCCTCATTTGGCACTCTGGTAGGCTCCTCATCTTGTATTCTGTTTTTGTAGTTTTCATTGAATATTAAGATTGACACCCCTCATTAGGCACTCTGGTAGGCTCCTCACCTTGTTCTCTGTTTTTGTAGTTTTCATTGAATATTATATTATTATGAATATTATTTTGTAGCTCTCCTACAAAATCACGTGCTAAAAAAATCCAAACAATTCCAGGGAAATACATACCTTGGTGGTAGCATTCCAGTATAAGTCCCTGAAGAAGTGAACAAGGTTTTTTGAAACCTCTTGCACACATATGCAAAGTACATTATAAATCTCTGAATTTATATTATAGCATTTGCTGTAGATTTATGACTCAATGTGTTTTTCGCTGTGCTCCACGCTGCATCACTTCTTCTTCAATACGGTGTTGGTTGTTTTTAAAGTGTAGTGATCTTAAAGCAAACATCTGCTACATTTATTCACCAATAATTGGGACAAGATCCAAACCATATATGCCCCCTGACTGGGGAAGATTATTCTTTGGCTCTTCTGTAAACCCGTCTGCAGCTTCTGCTGTTCTTACATCATGTCTTTTTTTTTTTTATATGCTTGGTCATTGTTTTAGTTTAGATTAAATTTGATTACACTAGACCTTATTGATCCCACACTGGTGAAATAGAAATGTTTTGGGAATAAAAGGACGGGGACAGGGTAGATGTGCAGAAAAAGACACACTAAAACAAGATGCATATAAAAAGAATATATAAAATACTACAAAGTCCAAGGATACGTACCTCCCATATTTACACAAGAAATGCAATCTGTAATCTGCATTATAGGATGGATGTATGGTTTAGATAATACACAGAAGAATTATATATTGCACTTTGTGTGTGAGAGAGAGAGAGTGTGTACACCATGCTGGTGTTGTACTGTCTGCTGGCAGTGGGGATGAATGACCATAGGGAGCCTTCCTTCCTACACAGCGGATACAGCAGCCTGCTGCTGGAGGAGCTGCTCAATGCAGTCATTGTCATTGTAGTGAAAGGAGTTGTCCATGATGGATTTCAGCTTTGCCAATATTCTCCTCTTACCACTTCCAGTGTGAGGTCCAGAGGACAGTCAAGGACCATGCTGGCTGTCCTCACCAGCCTGTGCACACTGTCCTTCTTCGTACATCACCCTTCCCAACAGACAGCGGCATAAAACACTAAGGCATCGTCACAGTGTCAGAAAAAGGTTCTTAACAGTGTGCTGCAAACTCTGAAGGACCTCGGACTCCTTAGCAGGAACTGGCCATGCCTGTACAGGAGAGTGGAGTGTGGTATTCAGTGCAGTTTTGGTTGAGACGGACACCCAGATATTTGTACTCCT
>NC_024311.1:2325616-2353116 GCF_000523025.1 Cynoglossus semilaevis
CCAAGTGGAGTGTGGCATATTTCTAGGGTAGTTGATAGTCATTTCCTTTGTCTTAGTGGTGTTGATATGTAGGAAGTTCAGGAAGGAAGTCTATGATTACGATCATTCACTCTGGATCCTTATACTCTGAGACGATAATGGAGTGTCTTACATACCGTCTGTTGTTCAGGTAGTTGATGGTACACACAGACCTGGAGACTGCCTCTATCCTCACCCTGAGCCAAGATGGTTCATACGTGGTAAAAGCAGTGGCGTCATCCAGATGTAAGAAGGTTCAGTGCAGGAGGTTGACAAAGGCATCATCTGCACAAATCCCCAAACGATATCCAAACTGAAGGTTGTCTAAGGTGACACGTAGACACAGTGGACCTGGTGTAACTGAGGATGATGCTCCCCAATGCCTTTGTCAGGTTCCCTGTGTTGCCCAGTCTTAGGTACTGGAACCACATATGAGGTCTTCCACTGGGCAGAAACCTTTTCTAGTACCGGACTGAGGTAGATGTGCAGGACAACTCTACAAGAGCTGGTATGCACAGGCCTTCAGCAGTCTGGGGCTGATGCCGTCAGGCCCTGTAGCTTACCTGACCTTGTTCTGTCCCAGTTGCCTCCACACCTGATCAGCTGCAATTTAGAGTGTGGGGGAGACTCATCTGGAGGAAGAAGGGTGGAGGTGGGTACAGCCACTAATCCCTTTGATGTTGTCAAGGAGGATGATGTGTTAAGGTCCCCCGGGTGGCAGGATTATAGCGTGATGATTGGGGGAGGCAGTGGGTAGCAGAATGTTTAGGAACAGATTCAGTCTGTTGACCCAGTCCCTGTCACTTGGTCCTGCTGCAGCTGGACCTTGGCTGCACTGGCCTGCTCCAGTGTAGTCGCTCCCCCCCTTAGCTCCCTCTGCGTCACCCTTAGTCCTTCCTTGTCCACTGTGCTGAAAGCCGGCTTCTTCTGGTTCAGGAGGGTTTTATTGCAGGTCTTGTTATAGGAGTAACCACACAGTGGGTCAGGTCGTCAAAGACCAACCTAGTCGACCACACAGAGAACACAGTGGGTCAGGTCGTAAAAAAAGACCAACCTAGTCGACCACACAGAGAAGTCACAAAGCAGTCCCTCAATGCCATGGTGCTCTCCACAAGCCACTGTTTCCAGATACCATATATTTCCTCACCATAGATATATAAGCTGGAACCAGATGGGGTTTTCATTTGAGCACCCCAAAGGGGGAGTGGGGGTGGGGGTGGTTCTGTGTGCATCCTTGATATTTGCATATTACTAAGTCCAATCTTTTACTGTCCCCGGTTTGACATGTTATGGGGAGAGTTACAGACAGAGAAGATTAAATTGTCCTGGGATAGCTAGAGGAGCTAAACGATCAAAACGTATATGCTTCTGCATACGAGAACTCCCAGACAGTATTGCCATCTTTTGGGTAGAGATGTCATATTCGCAATGATCCCAGATGGTGGATATGGCCTGTACCTTCTTTTATTAACAAACCGCTTTGCTCCAGCTCTTCATCTTCTATTTTCCTCCTCAGCTCTTTAGGAATGGCCAACGGCGAAGATCTGATACATTCAACTCTAGATACTGTACCTCAATCCGATTCACCACAGGACGTGGACTGAAGTTTAATTCTGTTTTTTGGTGCGGTAAAACTAGACACCCTGACCTATGTGTCATTAAGAATGCATCATTTACTGCAGCAAATAACGGCAGGAAACAAATTCCAGTCCGAGTGCTCCCATTCAAATGATATTTGCATATTCTGTGACACTACATTACTCCCAAATTAGTTTCCAAATAAAATATGCAAATCTGTGACCATACCATTGCTTCTGTCATCATCACGAGCAATGGTCAGCACTGGCTGTTAATATTCCGTGATGTGTTTCACTTACAAATTAGCGCAGCATATTTTGCATTTAAATGGGGCCAACGGTTTTAAAATGTACACGAGTCCATTTGATGCAGCACTTTGTGCACGTTGTTCTAAATGGAATAAAAGAAAGAGGCAGAGTGAGAACACACTCTATATTTAACACTTCTTTTCAAAGGAAAAGTCTGTGAAAAAAAAGTAATTGAAAAGGTTTAAATGTAGTCATCAACCAACAGCACTGGTTTCTAGGCTCTAATTAGAGGCAAACGATGTTTTTCCTATTCTTTTCTGATGCATCACACAGATATGTTATCAACAGACACTACAGGATACTGGGAGCCTCACGGTCCACTTGACTTCAACTCCAACGAGAAGCTTCAGTTTTTTTAATTGAGCTCTATGGAAGGGTTTTTGACAGCTGCTGGGCCAGAGACACACCAAAACAAACGTTATAATGAACTAGGATTTTTGTACAATTTTCCAAATGAAAAAATAAATAAAAAATCCATCTCTTACAGATTATCCATTCACGTACAGCAAGTAAATCAGACCAAATCCAAAATCTATCTGCTTTTGGAATACAGGAAACTGGAATTACTTGACTTAATAAAAAAAATACATCTATCAGCCAGATGATTTTCTTTGTCTGATCTTCATGTTTATCTAAGCATCTTGTTAATTTCAGCATATAACATTATTTTGACCTGTTTTTCTTTAAAAGAAAAACAAATCTCAAATGTGATTATAAAGGACAGTAAATAAAGCATTAACGTAATTTGAAAAACAATCGACAAACAAATCATAACTGAGCAGGTGCTGATGACTTTCAAAAACAAATCTCAAATGTGATTAGAAAGTACAGTAAATAAAGCATTAACTTAATTTGAAAAACAATCGACAAACAACTCATAACTGAGCAGGTGCTGATGACTTTAGGAGAAATTTAAGTTTTGTTTTTCTACTCCTTGACTTTTGATGCCTACATTTTTAATTAGTTACATTTTATATTAGAACTTTACAGAGAACCAAAATATTTAAAGGTTTAGTCTCATCTTAAAACTTTTTTTTTTTCATTAGATAACAACTACAGGCGTTGAGTTTTTAATACAAAAAACACAATATAACAGTACTAGGACAAGTTGAGGGCATACATCAGCATTTAGTAATTACTTCCAAAAACCAACTTTTGCCCAAGGATGATATTGAGGTGTGAGGCAAGGTTAGAAGATGTTTGAAAATGTGCCGGGAAGTGATAGTAGCGATACTGGACTGGAGGATGATAGAGAAGAAATTCCCCAGCAGGAGCAGAAGAAGACAACAGTAGAAGAAATTTATGGATGGTGAAAAAGAGGACATGAGACACTTATAAAAGTACAAGAGAAGAGGGAAACGGCCCGACGGAGGCAAATGATCTGCTGTGGGGCAATTTAAAGCAATTGATCTTGACTTTGTAATATCTCCAGAGACACAGTGTGCAGGCACTTGCACACTCACACAGGCAAATCCCTGTTTTAAAAAGAACACACAGGAGACCAGACGAAGGAAGTCATTTTTGGCCAATTTTAGGTGACAATATTATTATCACTGAGGGATACTGTAATGCAGTGTCAGTGCTTTGACAGGATTGATGTCAAGGTCAACGCTCTAATTTAACTTCCTATGATCCATATTTCCCAGTCTAGGAAAATAGTCTGTTTTGTGTTTTCCTTTTGCCAGTGAGTCAGACTCCACATGTATAAAAACACAAGGGAACAAACTGACAACCATTTTACCAAACCATCTTATGATTGCAGATTAAATATTAAATATGATTAAATATTGCATTCAGTGGTAAAAGATGCCAAAAAACACCAGAAACACAGTCTCTGTCGGTGACATCTGGCAGATGATATGGTGTAAAAACCAAATAAAAGAGCTTGTGATTTCAGTGTAAAATCCATTCGCACTGTAGTCAAAAACCAAATAAAAGAGCTTGTGATTTCTTTTATTCTTGACAGTGTTTTACCTTCACATTCTTTTGTGTATGTAAATTGTATCTGCAGTTTGTTAAACGTTGCATGTATACGTATTAGTCTATAAAAATATGTTTTTGTATGATTATGGTTTTTTTTTTTCATTTACTATCTAACTTTTATTCCAAAACCAAATTCATGTTTAAAGACGGAAATCCAATTTTTCTAATAAATCTGAACCCCGTGATACCATTTGAGTCTAATTTAAACAGTAAATATAAAACATAATGCCCGATAATCTCATGCCTGGCTGACTTCTGTCCATTTCTGTGAACAGCTTTCTAGTTCTAGTTCTTTTTCTGACCATTAACCAAAACAGCCAAAAACTGAGTCTTTGTATGGATCTGCTTCACCTGAATGAGTAGAATTTAGGTGTAAACCCACTATTTTCTGTCCTTTAGAAAACACTTAATTTCTTTTACAGCTCTCCACTCTTTATTCACTTTAGAAAAACTTGAGATTCTGGGCTTCCTCGTTTGTAAAGAATATAATTAGCATCTCATCACTCTGAGCTCCGTAGCACTGTGAGAAGAAACACAGTGCTGTTTGTATATTTGTCATTATGCACCCAGGCACGCATTCAGTGCAGCGCTCATTCTCATCTCTAGTCAGGCACCATGTTGTCTCAACCTTATCCCCTCTCTGTTAGTCTGCCTGATATTCTTTAGCCTCAAACATCCATACAAATAAGTGCAAATGATTGATTTTTATTTTTTTTTAAAGGGCAAAAAGATCTGACATCCCTCTCACAAATATCAACAACAAAAAAAAAAAACATCAATAGAAAAGAGCTGTAACTGCAATCATACAATGATATTTTCCGTTCCATTTTGCAGTGCGGTCGGGAGACATTCAAACACTGCTAATGATGCTTTGTCTTTTTCAGACGTGTTCCCTCCATCGCCACACGGTTAACTGTCCCCAGACTCGGTGTCTGAGGAGAAGGGACAGCGAGACAGACAAGCTTCGTATTCAGGCAGTGCCGACAGGCTTGGCAACTTTGTCCTGTTTGGCATTTAAAACACCTCCGCTCACTCCTGTGTTGTGGGAAAAGTGACGGACTTGACAGGCTCGGTCTCAGGGGAGCGAGTGGGGCCTCTTTCCAATCTCCCTGGGTCAGCACAGAGGTGAGATGCCAGTGAAAAGCTTCTGGCGAAAAACACTAATTATGATGGCTTCCTTGCATTTACTGGTACTGTGTTCAGCAGCAGGTAGTATCCACCTCCTGGTCACGCTGTCAGATACCTCACAGGCCCAGCTCTAATTGCGAAGATGGTAACGCTACGCTTGTTTGTGTCCAGGCAGCCAAAGGCAACTGCATGCATCATTGACTCGTTTAAATAAAGGGGTAAACAAAAAAAAATACGTACATCTATTTTTGGCAGCTATTGATATCATTTGCGCAAGTTGCCAATGAAACTCTCCTTTTAAATCGGAATTTTCTTCTTTTTTTTTTTTTTCTTCAGTAGATCAAAATCTCGTCACACACTGGCGCAGCACAACTGAGCTCATTCTAACACACACAGTTATGCCTCTGCCCAAAACTCATGATAATTTCATAAATGCCTAAAGGCAGAGTTCGAGGCAGTGGACAAATATAAATATTAATTAACACACCAGGGACCAAAGTAATGCATGAAAACTTCTCTGCCTATTGGCTGCTGCCGTATTAAAGGAAACCCTGGTCAGATTTTTTAATGAACTTGAGAATATGCATCAGAATTTCAAACATTAACTTTTAAAGTTAACATCCTCTCATGGATATTGTCGAGGGGGTTGCATTTGGATTCATTTTATGTGGCTGTTCGTATTCGCAGTCTCAGACCCCGAGACTCGAGCCTTTTCTTTTTAAACGAATGTGCTGACATTTCAATATAAATAGACGTGTGTCCGTGTAAACCCTATCACATGCCTAATCCCCATGCTCAGTAGTTCATAACATTGATTAGATCACTGGGCTACAATGAGCCCACATGACACGTCAGAGGTCCCTTTTGCAGCTCTGCACTCCCACACTGTCTCCACTCACAGTTAAAGGGCAAGAGTGGGCAGTGTGTGACAGGTAGTGGTGAAATTGGTGGGCTGAGTCTTGACATTGCCCATTTCCTTTTTGACAGCAGCCTATACTCTCCACCTGAACTGTCACTCCTTCTGTCTTGATGGCGACAAAGGTGTCGGAGAAATCTTAATACCGCAAGTGACTAAAGTTTGTGTATTTATTTATTTATTTATTTATTTTTGTTGAATATTACAATTCTCACCAATGAGGAAAGATGACACAAATGACATGATGATTTTCATTTTTATTCTAAATAACAACATCGGGCTGGACCTGACAGTCTGTATGGGCCACGCATCTGTATATATATATATATATATATAATCCTCCCTACTTGTGTCTGCTGTGTAATCAGTGTCATCACTCTCACCTGTGTCCTGTGATCACCTGTTCATCAGTCTCACTGGTGTCACCTGCTGTCCTGGGTATATATACCTCTCTCCCTCACTCAGTCCTGGTTGGGTCGTTGTTTTGTGTCCATACTTTGTGTTGTAGATGCTTTGTGGGTTCCATGCTGTGTTCATAGTTCTTGTTCCTAGTTCCTGGTTGGTGCCAGTTCAGGCTCTCTCCTCCTGGTCTTCTATCCAGTCAGTTTCTGTTATTTTGGTTGCTGAGTAAACTGTCTAATCTAGTGCAGTATTCTGTCTGTTTCTTGGTGTACTAAGAACAGTTTTTGTCTGTTTGACTGACTGATTTGATGTCATACATGTAATAACGGATGTGTGTTCTGAATATATGCTTGTAAGGTTGCTAGGTACACCCTCTCGTTACACATTGGCTTAGAGTAAAGGTTAGAGATGTTCTAATTTTAGAGGTTGCTGTCTCATTTTCCTTGTCAGTAGTTATTGATTGTATCTCCACAATATCAGTGCTTTGGAGGTATGATCACATCAGTGACAGGCTAAGGAGTTACTGTAGTCCTCAGACTGTCATGTCTCTTCTTTTTACCGACACAGTAGATAGATGGTGTTTAAACAACAGCGCGTCACTTTATGTTGAGTTATTCAACCAATATGGTGTGTTATATTTGTTTATTGAAAGATAGAAATAGTGCCACTCAGTTGGATACATATTTCTAATGTGACAACGGTGTCAGTTTGCAGACATTTTTGTTTTTCAATGAGAAGAAGAATTAAAATGTGCTCTGAGAACTCCCTGCGTGTGGTCGGGGCTGTTCGCACACAGGCTGAATGTCATCGTATTTTTCATAAACCCGTGCCTGTTAAATATCATTGCCTTCCACTTCATAGCATATTTATTAAAACACAACCTTAAGAAGGTGAAGGCACATAATATCTGGGAATACTAAAAAAAATAAAAAATACTTGCACCCCAATGGTATTGTAAAAAAATGGTAACAGTACAACCTTAAATTTGCTTTATTAAAATAGTTTCTCTTATGTTGCAACATCTCTCTGTAAGCCTAATGTTTATGGCTCAGAAGGATCAAGTTTCAATCCCATATTAAGACATGCTGTAGTGCTGTTAGTGAAAGAGCTGAAAATTAATCTCTGTTAGGTTTAACAGTTGAGTGGCATTTTTTTTTTCACCTGTGAGATTTAGGAAGTCAGACACCAAAGGAGCTCTATGATCTGGGGTTGGAAATGCAACATATACAGTACAGCAACCCTTCTTTTTTTTTTTTTTTTACATTTTCATCAGCTGCCTACTTTTGTTGTTGGGTGGAATTTGTATTGGGCTTAAGCACATTTAGACAAAACCAGACTAAACTTCAGACTAAACCAGCAACAAAAACACACAGTATATTTTATCTGGATTTTCTCTTAAAGAAGAATCTAAATATAGTTGTAATTGATGGTGTTTTTTTGCTAATCTGTTATTGAAACCAACTTACCTGGATCCTGTAACTGAATCCTCTTCTAAAAAAAAAAAAGAAAATGCCATAATTTGTGAGCTTAACAACAAGGGAGCCAAGAGAAAACCATCAATTACCAATTAGCTAACCACCAGTAAACCAACTGACCTGTTTCATCGACACACCGACAAATGAATGAACCAATAAACCAGCCGTGAGGAAGTGGTAGCAAATATTATTTATTAACCTGTTAATAAAGGCCACATTATTATTTATTATTCATCACATCACGAGCGAATAATGCTCTCCCCCATGTGGTAATATCCATAAAAGATAAGAAGGTAACGTGCCTCAAAGTGACGGTGAAAGGTCACCAGTACAAGGGACCAAATCTGAGGTGCACGGAAGTTTCAAGAAGGAATATTACACTTATCATCTCTCAGACTCATGTGCTGGCAAATTTACCACCAGTGAGCGACGCATGACTCTGTAAGCTGTGGATGACATTTCCAGGGATTTACTCCTGATGTTAAGGTTCAGGCTTAGACTCTGCAGGAGGGATCAAGCTGAGGATCAAAACAACTCCTCACTCCCCCCTCTCAATAAACACGCGTGTGATCACACATGCATAACAATGAAGCCACGCATATTACTTTGGTTACTGTATAGCGAGAAGGGGAAATCAAAAGAACTTTGGTATTATGATTTCACAGGAGGTACTGTGCTGCGTTAGGTCTTCAGAGCTTTTCTGAAACTCCAACCATCAACGCCGTGTACAAACAACTCGCAATCAAGTAATTGGCCGTGTTAGATTTGTCTGCTGCAGTGTTAAAACAAACTCATTTACCCATTCATCGTCTACCCATTAATCATTCAATCAATCTCAGCAATCACTCGACCATCGTGGTGAACACACTAGAAAGTTCTGCAGCCCATCACAGGGCCACATGTTGAGTCAAATTGTCCAATTTATGACTGGAAAAGGGAAACCATGGCAACCCCCAACACAAGAGGACATAACATACAAACTCAATAAAGGGAAAAAAAAAACAAAAAAAAACATCAGTGACCAACCTGAACGGATGATGATCTTACCATGGGACAAAACTACTCATCGTTTAACTATCCTGTGACCAAACTTCACGTCAGATATTTATCCTAATTTTAGAATGCATGTTGTTATAAAACTGTCTGTTTTTTGTTTTGTGAGTGAATGAATGTTCTTTACAGAAAACATACATTTTCATTACTATTGACAAAAGGAATTTTATTGCTCATTCGCTTTGGTTTTTTGTTGTCTTTGTTTTTATTCTTTCTGGATTGGCTAGCAATCTAGATTGGAATTGTTTTTTTTTTTTTGTTTTTTCATTTGCCTGGGCTTTAGATCTGTGAAGCTGACATACAGTTAAAAAAATAAAGCAAAGGCAAAGTTGTTGATAAAGCATGCAATTATTCAACAGCCAAATTCCATGGAACAGCGAAGGTGTTGTATAAGGCAGAAAAAAGGGCAGCTAGGTGAGAACAGAAAGAGGAGAGGTGGCTGGAGATAAAGAAAAAGGTGTTATAGGAACACAAGAGACGTCCTATGGTAAGGAGCGGTGCTTCGTCAACTCCGTGCCCCAGCTTGTAGCACTGGCGTCACAACCTACCCCTGCGTAACTGGAAAGCTGTCGGTCTCCTGTAAGATCAGGGGGACTGAACTGAATGTTCAGTTTGTTTTATGGCTTCGGTGTGTAAAAGCTCAACAAATCTGTCTCAGATATTGATTAAAAATGATCATTAATAGTTATAGTGAATTAAAAAAGGAAAAAAAAAAAAGCTTGACCCTGGGAGATAATTATTTTTTCCCACATCCACCACAGATTTATACCTTTCTATATGATATACGTGGTGATCAAAATACTATTTTACTTAAAATAATAAAAAAAACAACAACCATCAAATCATTTAAATTGAAATATACATGTCATTTTCAGAAGGTCAAAGGAAGTATTCTGTTCTGTAAATGCCAGCAAGGTTTGAATTTTTCCGTATTTTCATTTCATAAAGTAGAACACAGCATTCTCTGTATTACCAGTAGGTGGCAGTAATCCATTTCACAAGGTTAGGCGTTAGCGTTACCTAGCCTTGGTGTTTAGGTTGAACAAGATTCACAACGTTAGCACGCTATGTGCTAAACTTCAGATAAGGTAAATGCTCAGGCAAGCCTAAGATGGTACTAATATGCTAAGGACTAGTGTGTGCTAAAACACTGCTAACATGCTAAGTGCCATGTGTCTTAGAAGGGTTCCGTTTGTTATCTTCATCCGACAATCATTTCCCTCTGACAAAGTTTAATAATAATAATAATAATAAATTTTATTTAAAAAGCGCCTTTCAGGACACTCAAGGACACTTTACATCAAATAATAAAACAGATAATAATTTAAAACAGGGCATAGAAATAAAATAAAGAACAGATAATAATTTAGAACGGGGGATAGAAACATGTTTAAAATCAGTGATAAACACAAGCACAGAGGAGGGAGGTTAGAGGGAGTATGCTGTCCGGAACAGGTGTGTTTTGAGGTGAGTTTTGAAGGTGGGGAGAGAGACACAGTTACGAAGGTCGGGTGGTAATGCGTTCCAGAGAGGGGGAGCAGAGCGACTGAATGCTCTGGCTCCCATAGTGCTAAGGCGGGCGGGTGGGACGGAGAGGTGGATGGAGGAGGAGGATCTGAGGGACCGAGTGGGGGTTAAGACGTGGAGGAGGTCAGATAGGTAGGGGGGGGCAAGATTATGGATGGCCATGAAGGTGAACAGGAGAAGTTTGTAATTGATGCGGTATTTAACTGGGAGCCAGTGGAGATGTTGGAGGACAGGGGTGATATGATGGTGGGAAGGGGTCTTTGTAATGATACTGACGAACCCGAAACACCAGTAAAAATGGACACTTTTAACAGCTGTTGAATGAAAACTATGCATAGTGCAGAATATACAACATACGTTTGGAGGGGGGAAACATTACAGCCGAGAATGCATTCAAAGCTGAAGCTGAAGCTTATAAATGTCAATTGATGCGTTATTCTATGACTAGGATAAGCTAATTAAGAGTCAGCTTTTCTTGAGCTCTGGACATTTTTTGGAATTCATGTAATCCATTTGTGAGTGGGTTCCCCACCCATACAATTACAATTAACATTCCACTATTAACCTCAACCGACTACAGAAACTAGTGTGTGAATTGTTGTTTTTCTCCACCTTCTACCCTGTTGGTAGCAGATATGTGCCACCGCTACTGTTCACTTTAAATGATTCACGTAGTTTCAGCACACACACACACACACACACACATATATATATATATATATATATACACATATATTATTTCCCAGTAAATCACTCACGCATGACACGTAAACCCAGACACTTCACGATGCAAAGTGAGAATTCGATAGGATACAATGTGAACAGCTGGTTTGGTCACTTTTATATTTTTAAGTTGGAAAATGCCAGAAAGCATCAGCTTATTTCCTGGTGGACGTTTACATGGGCTGAATGCCATATGGTTCATTTAGTGCATAATGAACACACACACACAAACCAGAGTGGATTCATGTCTGTGTCAGTGCAACTTAAAGATATATTTTTTTTTTTTCAGTTTGGCAGGGATCTCTTTCTCGGTGTTTGTTCTTGGCTTTCCTCTGGTCAGCTGCTCACAGCACACAGCAGGGGATTAAAACCGTATCTTAGCGCTCATCACTCCTGTATTAGCGCACAGGAGGTTAAAGCGCATTGTTCTCTACGAGGGAACACACACACACACAGAGAAGTACAACAGCAGCCCATAAATTCTCTCAAATGAAACTTTGATTAAAGTTCAGTATGAACACCTTTTTTTGAAACCTGCATGTTTTCGCAGAATGACATATTACTGCTCGAAATGATCCGGCGTGGCGGATTTATGCTCCTTAAATTCAAAACCTTAAACGTGGCATCACATAAAGCAGTGAAAGACAGCTGGTCCTGAAATACATTTGGTGACACCTCTGAAAGGTTTGTAATTAGCACATTGGATGGTGTTTGATTTAACTTCTTTGAAATAGAAGCGTGAAGTAAGATGTGGTTCTACAGGAGTGAAACGGAGAAGGTGCCGCGGTGTAAACTTTCACTCTCTCACAAACACAAATACCTGAAATGGACTTATTAAAATGGAGTGAAGACCTTCAACACGCAGAGGATTATTACAGAAATAATTTATAGAGGAGGTTTGTAAATTAGAGTGCTGCATTATCAGCCGTCAACAACAGTTTTACTGCTCAGGTAATTGACATTAAATAAACATTTCCTCATTATTTTTCTTCAGGATACATGATATAAATCCAATCAACTGAAATTTGCATTTTTTTTTTGTTTGTGTGTGTGTGATTAGTTTTTCAGCCCGGGGCTTTGTATCTCAGTGTGCATTGGTTTACAGGTTCCATAGTGTAGCGGTTAACTGCCTCACAAGCAGGAGGTCTTGGGTTCGACCCCCAGAGGAACCACATACTTAATGGTGCCTCCTGTTGTAGCCTGTGTGCGTTGTAAAGACTCACACTGTGAATTTCTGTGTTGGAATAAGGGACTTATTAAGGGATGTTAAAAAACAAAACAAAAAAAAAACATCATTAGCTGTACTGTCATAAAGAAAACAAGAAGTAGAAAAAGCGATTTAAAAAAGGGAACATACTAATATCAATTAATTCACAAATTCAGACTTGTTGACACAACCTACTATTTATTTCCTTGTTTTTGACATATGTGCAATATACACATACAGTCTAATTAGATGTCAAGTGGGCCGTAAAATCATAACACGATTACCTATGAATAAAAATAAGATTACCTTTTTTAATGTACAAGTATATTCGAAAAATCTTCATATTTAATTACATATCCTTTGACAAAACACTTCATCAAGCGGGCTAGATCGAACCTCCTAGCGGGCTGGTCTTTGGCCCACGGGCCATATGTTTGACACCCCTGGTTTAACCCATAACATCCTGTCAGCAGAGCAAATGTGAACGTTTTCAAAATTACACTTATTATTTACCACTCACGCCCCACAGTACTATATACACATTTGCCGTCGGCCCTGCTACCGGGCTGGTTTTTGGCCCCCCGGGCCATATGTTTGACACCCCTGGTTTAACCCATAACATCCTGTCAGCAGAGCAAATGTGAACGTTTTCAAAATTACACTTATTATTTACCACTCACGCCCCACAGTACTATATACACATTTGCCGTCGGCCCTGCTACCGGGCTGGTTTTTGGCCCCCCGGGCCATATGTTTGACACCCCTGGTTTAACCCATAACATCCTGTCAGCAGAGCAAATGTGAACGTTTTCAAAATTACACTTATTATTTACCACTCACGCCCCACAGTACTATATACACATTTGCCGTCGGCCCTGCTACCGGGCTGGTTTTTGGCCCCCCGGGCCATATGTTTGACACCCCTGGTTTAACCCATAACATCCTGTCAGCAGAGCAAATGTGAACGTTTTCAAAATTACACTTATTATTTACCACTCACGCCCCACAGTACTATATACACATTTGCCGTCGGCCCTGCTACCGGGCTGGTTTTTGGCCCCCCGGGCCATATGTTTGACACCCCTGGTTTAACCCATAACATCCTGTCAGCAGAGCAAATGTGAACGTTTTCAAAATTACACTTATTATTTACCACTCACGCCCCACAGTACTATATACACATTTGCCGTCGGCCCTGCTACCGGGCTGGTTTTTGGCCCCCCGGGCCATATGTTTGACACCCCTGGTTTAACCCATAACATCCTGTCAGCAGAGCAAATGTGAACGTTTTCAAAATTACACTTATTATTTACCACTCACGCCCCACAGTACTATATACACATTTGCCGTCGGCCCTGCTACCGGGCTGGTTTTTGGCCCCCCGGGCCATATGTTTGACACCCCTGGTTTAACCCATAACATCCTGTCAGCAGAGCAAATGTGAACGTTTTCAAAATTACACTTATTATTTACCACTCACGCCCCACAGTACTATATACACATTTGCCGTCGGCCCTGCTACCGGGCTGGTTTTTGGCCCCCCGGGCCATATGTTTGACACCCCTGGTTTAACCCATAACATCCTGTCAGCAGAGCAAATGTGAACGTTTTCAAAATTACACTTATTATTTACCACTCACGCCCCACAGTACTATATACACATTTGCCGTCGGCCCTGCTACCGGGCTGGTTTTTGGCCCCCCGGGCCATATGTTTGACACCCCTGGTTTAACCCATAACATCCTGTCAGCAGAGCAAATGTGAACGTTTTCAAAATTACACTTATTATTTACCACTCACGCCCCACAGTACTATATACACATTTGCCGTCGGCCCTGCTACCGGGCTGGTTTTTGGCCCCCCGGGCCATATGTTTGACACCCCTGGTTTAACCCATAACATCCTGTCAGCAGAGCAAATGTGAACGTTTTCAAAATTACACTTATTATTTACCACTCACGCCCCACAGTACTATATACACATTTGCCGTCGGCCCTGCTACCGGGCTGGTTTTTGGCCCCCCGGGCCATATGTTTGACACCCCTGGTTTAACCCATAACATCCTGTCAGCAGAGCAAATGTGAACGTTTTCAAAATTACACTTATTATTTACCACTCACGCCCCACAGTACTATATACACATTTGCCGTCGGCCCTGCTACCGGGCTGGTTTTTGGCCCCCCGGGCCATATGTTTGACACCCCTGGTTTAACCCATAACATCCTGTCAGCAGAGCAAATGTGAACGTTTTCAAAATTACACTTATTATTTACCACTCACGCCCCACAGTACTATATACACATTTGCCGTCGGCCCTGCTACCGGGCTGGTTTTTGGCCCCCCGGGCCATATGTTTGACACCCCTGGTTTAACCCATAACATCCTGTCAGCAGAGCAAATGTGAACGTTTTCAAAATTACACTTATTATTTACCACTCACGCCCCACAGTACTATATACACATTTGCCGTCGGCCCTGCTACCGGGCTGGTTTTTGGCCCCCCGGGCCATATGTTTGACACCCCTGGTCATGCCCCACAGTAATATACATACATTTGCCCACCGCCCTTTTGTGAGTAAAAGCGCCAAAGAAAACATTCTTCATCAGCTCGTGCGTTGGGCCCCTCCCTCCATGCCACAGATTTTGGCGCTGACTCCTCGGCAGTGTTTACTGGCTGACAGCAGCACCACACTGCCTCTCTATGCTCCGGCAAGTGTTTCTATTTAGCTCACTCCTAAAACTACTGCCTAATTTCTCTTTGGAGACAGAAATCCTCTAAAGCCTATTGTATCCCTGGGCAACATATTTACCGAGGGCAGACTTTCCAGTACCTGGAAGAGATTAACACTTCTTTCTGATTTATGAATCCAGGCTCCCCACCCACAGGCTCAGTCAGGGGCCCAGGCTGGTGCGTCCTGCTGCATCCTCTCGCCACAATGAAATTTAGATATCAGATTAAATATTTAAGCGCACCCCGAGTCATATACTGCAGGTATAGTTTGAAAAAAGGATTCATGAGGATGTTCACTTTTTTTTTTTTTTCATTATTTTTCCACAAAGCATAACAAAAGAAAAAAAAAATACTGTCATTTAAAAAATTTGCAGTATGATTTTTTTGTATAAACAAAGTGTCCTGTGTCGAACTGTAAACAAGTGTGTTAAGCCAACAGAGAAACAAACCTCAGATTTCCTCCTGTCGTTCGATATCAGTGGAAAAGAAAAAATTGAGATAGCATAGACTATACTGAGGCACAGACATGCTGTATAGCCCAATGTTCTGAGACATTGTGTTATTTACTGTGGTGCATACTGAAACTACAGTTATTTGTTTTAGCCGCAGTAAATAAATTATCCAGCTGAGACTGGAGCTGCAACAAATTTACCCAGGCTCATTCATGGTTTCTGTGCATTACTGGGCTGTTTTCCTGCTGCCAGAAAACCAGTGAAGGGTTTAAACTCCATATTGAACATGACCTCATATACGTATGCTGCTGTTGTGTGGAAAAACTGACAAGTAGATTCAGATGCTTAGATGAGGATTCTCCGTGTTATGTCAGGACATAGATATTGCTGGAAGTAGGTGCAAGCTAGCTTCTAGCGTGTTTAGCAGTTTGTTTTTTAAGTTAGGTGCTAGTATGTAGCAATTTATTGGACTGTTAGTGTCATCCTACTCCAAGCCTTGTGCCAGAGAGAATTAAGCTAAGCTAGCGTCATGCTGCTACGTAGGCACTTACCAGCATGCCTACACCTTGCTAACATAGTGTTTAATGTTGAGAGTTTGTTTGCTCAGGCAAGGCTATGATTTATAACCTCCTGGTTTTTGCATCCTCTTGTAAATCCTGTTTTTATAATTTTAATATCTGGTTTATAGAGCTACATAATATATAGAACAAAAAAAGTGTGTTGGGGATTTCGTTTTGTTTTGTGGGCAATGTTCAAGGCTGGTGGTCAGAGAGAAATGAATGGTGTGTTGGGGATTTGGTTTTGTTTTGTGGGCAAGGCTGGTGGTCAGAGAGAAATGAATGTTGCGCTGTATCAATCAAGCTAATGTGACAATTCTGCGCAATTATATTGTCTCTGTGGTAATGAAAACTGAACCCAACACGTGGCTAGCACATGAATATGTAAGGCTTTTGATTGTAGCTGAAAATACTGTAAGTCTATACTGTATATGTCTACTGGGTATATTTTTCGATGTTTCTGAAAACTTTAAATCATTTTTATAATGTATTTTGAGTAAAGATTGGACATAGTTTTTGCCATTTGGCTCCTGCTCAACAGCAGATGAATCATCATCAGCCATCCATCAATGGGCTAATTGCTAAAGTGGTTCAATTTTCAGGATAGAGAACATAGAACACTTACGTCTGGGTGTTTTTGTCTCTCTCTGTTAAGGTATAACTATCTGCCACTCTGACTCAGTCTCACTGTGCTTATTTTAACAAGCATCGCTAACACTGCCTTCCACTTCTGTTGTCATGTCATTTGTACTGCTGGCACATGTTATAGCAATAGATTTGGGTGATTTGAACAAATATAAAGTTGAGGCTTGCATTTATTTAGCTTGTTATTTAAAAGAAACAGATGTAGACATTTCTAAAAATCTGAGCCCCATAAGATGAATTAAAATAAGTAGATATATGCGCACTGAAAAAAAAAAAAAGTATGATTCTATAAAACTATTGTAATGGTTCATCACAAATGGCTTAGAAAACAATGTCATAAACACGTTTCATAACTGAAATTGCAAAACATCTAATCAACTGTCGAACTGTGACATTATAGCAGCTGGAACGACTTCAATCCACTTGATTTTTATAATTCTCTCAATGTTATAATTGGTCATGACATGCAGTATCACCATGGTAATAGGTGGGTTTAAATAGCCGTAGCAGGTGTTGGTGTTTAGAGAACATGGATTATTAATTCTTTTTTTTTTTTTTACTCATGGCTCCACTTCATCCAAAAGCCAATTAAATTATTGGATATCACTGCTGTGTCGAAAGGGATTTTAATAGGATAATATTCAGGAACAACACACTGATGGGCAAAGTGATTTGATTACTCAAACTCATGAGGAAATTTAACATTTACTGCATTAAACAGCCTCCACTGGTCCAACTGCTGACAATACTGCATCAAAACACAAAAAGCATGATGACGCATGTGCCATTTATCCAGAAATCTAAATCTTTTTTTTTTTTTCCACATACAAAAAATTGCATACAGATTTACATACAAAAACATGATTTGATTTTGTTTTGGAAGCTCTCGGCTTCAAACAGGTACTCAACTTTAAAATATACGAAGAAACCCACAATATATTTTCACTGTAAGTATGTGTAATTAAAATCAGTGGAGCATCGCAGTAATAACAGTGACATTAAATAACAGTAAATAAATTATATGGGAGGACGATCAAAGATAAGCAACCAGAACTTTACCAACACTAAGTACAGAAAGCCAGTCGGCAACAGAACAGACACACTGCGCATGTGCGCTACAACATGGTGCGTTCAAGGCACCCAAGAATCGTCAGGTAAAGCAGAGCTTTATAACACAAATTATTCCCGAACTGTCATAATATGCTGAAACTGAATTCAACATATAATTTGAAATATTGCTTTTACTTTGCCGTTGGTGAGCAGTTATATTACAAATTATACAATTACAAGTACGTGATCCTACAGGTACCACCGGTAATTATAACCTGGCACTCTGCCTGTTATCTCCCTATAATCTTGCATTAATTAGACCGTGCATTGCTATTTCTAAATGTGACCGTTGTGACAGTGTAAAATCACTCAAATGTCAAGCATGATTTTCCTCCCCATTTTAGTAGAGGACGGTAGTTTTATATGATATTCTGCTCCGTTACACAGCACAGCAGTGACAGGTGCCTTCCAAAGCCATTCATATTTTATCAGCAAGAGTCAAGACGGACAGTTTTGAGGGTTTTTTTTTTTTTTTTTTTCCTAAAAGAGGAGACATTCGGGAAATATATCTGACAATGACTCACTCAGCACTGGTCAATCTGGCAAAAGTGCATGTGTAGTTCATGTTTTCCACGGAGCCTACAGTGAGTAAAACAACATTTGCTGATGGTCACGTTATGCTGTTGTCATGATGTTGACAAAAACAGTGAAAAGACCTTAGCAACAAAACATGTCAGCGCTTCAGAGTTAAATGTTGGTATTGGTTGAAAACAGAGCTGTCCACACGTCTATGGTTTTGGAGCTATCATTCAAATGACTACGTTAAAGCGATCTACATACGTAGAAATAATTAAATATGTATTTACCAGAGGTGTGGACTCGAGTCACATGACTTGGACTCGAGTCAGACTCGAGTCATCAATTTGATGACTTTAAACTCGACTTGACAAAATGTAAAGAGACTTGCAACTCGACTTGGACTTTAACATCAAGGACTCGTGACTTCACTTGGACTCGAGCCCTTTGACTCGACAAGACTTGATACTTTCTCCAAAACCCAAAGTGATCAGTGTAAATATATTATTATTTTGTTTAAAAGGACTCGAGACAGAAACGGCAGGACTTGGGACTTGACTTGACACTTTTTAGTCTTGACTTGGACTCGACTCGGACTTTACCTGTCTTGAGACTTGAGACTTGACCCGGACTTGAGTGCAAAGACTTGAGACTTACTTATGACTTGCAAAGCAATGACTTGGTCCCACCTCTGGTATTTACTCATATAAACTGAACGTACTTCAGAAATACATTATACAGTAATACCTTGCAATACGAGCATAATCCGTTCCAGGACCGAGCTCGTATCTCGAATCATTTTTTTCCCCATAAGAAATAACATGAAATTTATTTATTTATTAATCGGTATAGAATTATATAGAATTTACTTTGATTTGTATAGCGGGCACCATGCTCATATTTATCAACAATTTCATGCGTTTATTTCCACGGTCATCATGCGTTTCTTCTTCTCACTACCATCCTCTCCACTCATTCTCTTAGGGCTCATCACTATTATGAAGAATAATGCACAAAATAGAGAGAAAATCACGTAGGTAACACAAACACAATACGGAAGACTCGCAGGAGATCCATACGGAAGTCAGCGAACACCGAAGTGAACGAGTGAGGCGGCGTTGGCTGCTCCGAGTGCTCGGCCGCAATCGGAGCACTTCGTATCTCAAATCTTTGCTCACATATTGAAGCAACAATTTGCTCAGAGGCTTGCTCGTATCTCGGAATACTCGTATTACGGGGCGCTCGTATCTCTGTATTTGTGATACGCATATTTCTGTATGTATATACTGTATATATACTGTATGCTGTATATACAGTACATACATACAGTATGTAAAATCCCAGAACTATCACACTTTTGCAAACTGTTTATTTTTTTTCAAATTAAACAAAACCCAGTTTTAGTCAGAGTTATTTTCCCCACAGCTACACCAGATCTCTTTTTTTTAACAGAAAATTGACTCTTCTGTCATGTTGTACTTTGAGGCGTTTTTAATGAATACATCTGCCAATTTTTTTTTCTCCCTCTTTATTGAGCGGGTACATAACCATACGAGTGTAGTTTACTCGTAGCACGTGTGTTTACGTCATGCTGACTGTTTCACCCTCTGTAGGAAAGCTGGCGTCGACCTTGGGGCAACGCGCTTGATCTTCCTACACACCTCACCTCTTAATGATAAAATGAGAAAACTGGGTCGAAGATGTACAATCCCACCAGAAATAGTGGGAAGTTAACATCTTCTACTGAGCACCAGGACTTCCAACTGGGAAATCATCTCTAAATAAATCAAATGAGTTTCACAAATAGGTAAGGAGCCTATGGGAGGCCCAGGTTTGCTCCTGGGAGGAATGAACAAGTCTGGATGATTAACTGAGAAATGAATGACCCGCTCGCGTACCCACTAGAAACCTACTTGAGGATTTAAATGAGTCCAAATTAAATGGTATTTGGTACGCAGAGGGTTTTTTTTTTTTTTTTTTTTTTGTATATCAAGGTGATGTTTTTCTTGACTATTTATAATCTCTTTTCAAGCAGTTTTAGTGATTCTCCTAGCCTGTGTTTAACCTGCACTTACGCAAAACCATGTTTACAACCCAGTAGATAACATTGTCTTTAAGTACATATTACTTCTCTAATAGCTATGAAGTTAGATGGAAATGTTTATTTTACAGCCGGTGGGAAACATCAGTTCTGCAACTTAAAAGAAGAAAAAAAAAAAAAAAAAACCTTTTTGCAAAAGATGATACACAGAGACAGAAAGATAGAGAGTAATTTAGAGCAACACCTAACCCGTCATTACTACTTATGGAAACTGGATATTCATGAGATAAGTACGTGACTCACCGGAGTTGGGATCGGAGTTGCCGTCAGCTTCGGTTCTCTTATCAGGGGAGGCCTGCTCGTAGAAGTCATCCTGTGCCTGCACCAGAGGGAGAGGTTGTGTGAGCAGGGAGCCACTGCCTGCAGGCTCATGGTCCCCTAGACCACTGTCACTGCAGCTCTCCTGAGAGCCATCCGGCAGGTGAAACGTGACGCGCCGCTGCGACTAGAACCAAGAGTACAAAACAGAGCCTCTTGTTAGTGCTCTGCTCTGCTCCCACTCTAAATGTTTTTTTTAATTCTACGCTGTGCTGAGCAAACTCATGCAATCTGCTGCCGGGTCTGTTAGTTGGTATGTTACAATAGAAGGAGGGTATCCTTTAACATACGACGGAAACATGGGTTTGCCACAGTGAGACAGTAAAAGCTCCATCTGGTTCACAGTCACGTTTCACTGCGAATGACAATCGATAGCAGTGAAGCTGAATGATAGGGACTTCAAACCCAAAACAATAAATGTACGAATCACCGTGCCTACAGAAACAAACGTGAAGGAAAATAATGTTTTTATATAAAATGACTGGTCTTCATTTGTAACTGTCAGCATTAGGAACAGTTTATATTCATGTTCACTACTTTAAATACTTCAAATTTGGAGGATTTCAGACGAAAAAAATAAGCAAAATTGGTTTTTTGCTTTATTTAGCAACTGCTTTTGAGCTAGCTAGCGACAAAATTATTTGGTTTCAAATTATCAATTTTTTTTTGTTTCCCAAAGGGAATGGTTTGAAGGGATTATTAAAGCTATCTATCTATCTATCTGTCTGTCCGTCCGTCCGTCCGTCCGTCCATCCATTTATCCATCGAAATCAAAAATACCTCATAGCTTATTTTTGGTGGAGTCTCTCTATGTTTAAATGAATACAACAAAAGAATGACGGACACGTAAAGTGGCGCAGAATTATTTAAATCATAGCTTATCCTGGGACACGTCTTGTAGCCCAACTGCAACACACCCCCCCTCCCCACACGCACACTCACCCTTAAAACCGCACTGATTAAATTTCCAGTTGTTAATTCCAAGTGTCTTTTCCCCGCGCTCTAATGACATTTTCCTCCAGCTTTTTCATAATTCCTTGTGCACATGCCTGCAGCTAACCTTTTGTGCACACAGAGAGGTCCCTGCCACATCCTCGGTGATGACAGACAGAGATGGGTTTTACAGTAATTATTGGCACAAGCAAAGGTCAGCCAATCTGCAGTCTGATGCAAATGACCTCATTATGTATTTTAGAACTGCTCGAGCAGCATTGACTTTAAAAAAAAAAAAAAAAAAAATAGGCCCAATGAAGAATAAAATACAAAGTGATTCTGGTTGGAGTGGGTTTGGGTGGATTTACGATTCAAAAGAGAGAGACGTATGACATCATTGTGACATCAGTCATATACACAGTCACACTATTATGTACGGTACCTCACAGCCATATTGAAAGAAATAACTTTTTTTTTTTCTCAACTTATGTGGCCGCTGTGCTTATTAGGCATATCAGTACTGTCAGATACAGTCTATACAGTAGTATCTCTGCAGGAGCTACCAATAAAAAGCCAAGGCCTTAGAGGCAAACTTTTAATATTTGACATCTGTGGTGCATCTCCACTTAATTAGCTGTGGCTTCATGCATGTTCTTTCACGATAACGCCTGAAGAGGATAGCCTCGGGGGGAAAATACATCTTTTTGTTGATTGTTATTCAGTGTCATGGTAGAAATAAGGAATTTTATATTCTACATTAAAAAAAAACAGCAGTTAGTTTGAACATATCTTGTGAAAAAAACTAGGCCCGGAGTATCATACATGGACCTTCTTGACCTAGAGAGTTTGTCTCAGTTGAGATGGACTGGACCAGTCGATGCCACAGCTTCTGTGAAATCTTTTTAAACCACAAATGTGTCAAATTCCCGAATTTAAATGTGACCAATAAGGTCTTTTATTTTGAAAGTGTTGATGCCCCCACCCAGCTGCCACACCTACAGGACAGAGAGAAGGAGAAATGAGGGCGTAGGCTGTGGCAGGGACGTCGTCAAAGTCGTCGATAATTTAATTTGAATGATGTGGTTTGTTTATTCCAAGTCCATCAGTGTTTAACATTTGTCAACTATTTGTACTTGTATCTACTTTGTCTTTTGTTCTATGGTGGCCTAAAGTGCAAATCAGAATGGAATGATTGGACCAGCGTTGTGCTTTGTACCTTAGAGACACTGTTGTTCTGAAGAAAACAACTCAGCTCTTAGTTTTACATTGGTTGTGACAGCACTGAATGGTTGCTGCTTTTGAAAGCCCCATATAGAGAAGGGGAAAGTACTTTCTACTGCAGACTACTACTACTGGCCTTACCAACAGTTTGAAATATATGTTTTTTTTTTTCAATATGACAAATACACTATCGCTTCTGTTTATTTAGTTTGGTCTCGGTCTTGGACTTAGTCTCTCCACCACTTGGTTCTGTCTTGGTCTAGGCTCTGGTTTTAGGTTAGGTTGTCTTGACTACATCACTAACAGGAACCTAGTCAGTTCTGCAGATTGTGCATACTATCTCATTGCCATAACTGAGTACTGAGTACTGTTTTAAGAAGATTCAGGGGCTGGGTAAAGGGACCACATATGACTTAGAGCAGGGGTGTCAAACTCAAGTAGGCCAAAATTAAAAAAAATGGGAAGACGCTGTGGGCCAAACTCAATATTGACTCTGGAACGATCAAAGCTTAGTATTATAAACACATGAGAAATTCAATTGGAAATAAGACACACATCAGTAGTATTTGTTTCTTATTGCGTCTCTTTATCTGTAGCCTTTAGAGTTCCTTTTTAATGTTAATTTTTTTTTTCACAGACAACAACAAAAAAACAAAATGTATTAGCTATAAAATAGCTCATACGCTGCTAATACTACTTATCCTGCCAGTATATTGGCAGGCTAACTCTAGTACACATTTGATATGATGTTACGGGCCAAATATAATTACACTGTGGTCCAGATTTGGCCCCCGGGCCTGAGTTTGACCTGTGTGACTTAGAGCAAAACTATTTAGGCTTGTTGGTGCATACACTTGCATAAAACTGTATGTACACTCTATGTGCAATTGTTTTTTTTTTTTTAAATACTGCAGTGTTAGCTTGCATGGTATATGTATCATGTTACGTAGTAGCTGTTAAAAATATCCAAAGGACAAGAAGGAAAATAAGGAACATCATTTAAGGTTTTCTGATATTGATACAAGAAAGTGTTCAATAACCATGATGCTAATATTAACTATAGCATTTGTACAGAGCATATTGTGTGATTGTACTTAAATACAGCGCCCCTCGCATGGCTGCCGTGTGTACCTGGTTGTACTGTGTTTTTGGCGGTACGAGCGTGTAGAGGCGTGTTTGTATTTCTCTGCTGCTGACAGTCACTTGTAGCAATATTAGCATAATAACGGCTTAAACTGTCCCCACTGCCAGTTTACAAGATATTATAGCTTATCTTCTGGGCTAACCCCCCCATTATCCGCTTGTTCTTATAATTTGCCTGACCAAACACATTCACCAACACAAACACGGAACAAATTGAAGCACTTTGCGGTTTTAATTCCATAAAGCCGACAGAAAATGTGGAACAACGCTGTGACATGGACCGTCGCTTACAGTAAAGCGAAATGATGCTAACGGAACGATTTATTTTTTTAAGCAAAAACATAATGCATTTCCTTCACTAGCAACAAAATCCAAATTTAAATCTATCAAAACTTTTAAATAGGTTTTTCCCTCATCGTATTTTAAATTTATTTTATTTATTTTGAAACACACAGCAGGTCTTTGTACAACCCAGAGTTGCAGAGTGTGTGAGTGTCTCAGAGCACAGGCTTCCTTCCTGCCACCCTGTAATTTCTATTCCGTGACAACATATGGAGAACAGTGTGTGAGTGTAAAACGCAAATTCTATGTTGGACCGTGTTCCGAATGCAACACAACACCTTTTTTAACAGGCAGGCATTGGATGAGAAAGGGCGCACTCTTAGCACCCACACATGCATGCACATACTACACACACACATGCACAGCATAATGCAATCTCCTCATACCCACAAATAATCTTATCCATCAGCTGTCTGACACCTGCAGTGAGAGAACACTTCCCACAAGTCTTTTTCACAATCAGACCACCGAAGGATCACTCAACCGGGAAAACAAAACTCACAAAAATATCTCTTTCTTTCTCTCTCTCTCTCTCTCTCTCTTTCTCCGTGTGTGCCTTTGAGCCCTCGCTCATCCTCTCCTCTCCTCTCCTCTCCCTCAGAGACCAAAGGTGCTGTGCCATCTGCTGGACACCTTAGAAAAAACATGATTTTCTCTCTTTTGTCAGTTAAAGGCTACAGACGTGATTCTCTCCTTTGTTCCACCAGATGTGCTGATAGTTTTTTTTTTTCTTCTTTTTTTTTCTTTTTTTTTTGCTGTCATAAAAATCTTGTCTCAGACACTTGCACTGCAGGTATTGCTGACAGAACGTTTTTCTCTTTCTTTTGATGTAGTACTCCGAGTGTTACCGTTACCCACAGTTAGTCTCCACAGTCCTGACGTGACATAACAGCCCATCAAACATGAGCCAACAAAACATTACAGCAGCTGATTGGCGTTACCTCACAACAAAGGGTTGGGATTTGACTTTGGAAACAGGAATGAAATAAATTTAAAAATCTTATTTAGTTGACGAGGGGAATTACACTGTTACGTTTTAATGCTACGTACAGTAATGTGACTGATTGCTGTTCCTACGCTGTTACAGCTACTGACTATAATATTTATAAATAACATTTGACCCGGCTCTTGCCCCTCAAGTTCCAGTGGAGGTGGTGGAGGGGCATAGAGCCATCAGTTAGCCAACCGGCAGCAGTATCGGGTGGAACATACACAAACAAAGTTTGTTTGTTTGAGACACTGTGTCCTAAGGTCGCTTTTTTTTTTTCTTACTGGAAGTACAGATTATTCCTACATTCGAGCAAAGTAAAAAAAAAAAAAACAAATTGTGGAAAATAAAACAATATCACTTTCCTAGTGAGGAAACCATCAGAGTAGTGATACATTTCATATGTAACCATGAAAAATTAATATTTGTATTAGTGTTGATACTGTTGAAGTATTAGATTAAACTGTACAGTCTGTGCTCAAATATGTATTTTTAAAATAGTGATTTTAAAAAAGCAAATATCGGGCCCAACATGCTGCTACAGCTAGCCAAACATTCATTCAACAGATTAACAAAATCAGGGAAAGTTGCAACATTGTTGTGTGCTAACAAGATCAGGGAAAGTTGCAACATTGTTGTGTGTTTACGTTATATGGAACTGCGAATGACAACATCACTCGGGTAACTTCAACTTTTGCTTCACAGAGTTGGTAGATTTTAGTCATTACCGTGCATCTTAATGCTAGCTCGTTAAAAAGTGTTGCCTTCAAAACTTGACGTAGCTGCTGTCAACAATATTAATCATTCCACATCCCTTTACCGATCCCTGCCACAATCAACAATCTGTCTGTCAATTGTGTCAGTCATCCTAGTAACTGCCCTGCATTCAGTCGGACATGAGCTGGGCGTCTGACTACACTGTCTGTGTAAATAAAACAATACATATTAACTGCGTATGACGGCGAAAACAAGTTCACAAATGATGATGTCACTGGATATTCCTGTTTTTTAATATTATTTTACTGTTCAAATAGTGGCGTAGTGGAGATGATATCTTTAATTATATATTATACACTGCATATACTGGATACACAGTTTTTTTTCCCCTAATTTATTCCATCATGTGTCATTTTTATACATTTTTTTACTCGCTTTTATTTAATATTAGCTTTTATTATAAATGCATGCGACATAAGAGTACAATTTATTCAAACATACTCTGTACAAAAGTAGACATTTGATGAGTTCTGAAGTAAGAAGTTGCCTTAATACTACAGTCGTGATCAGTTTTACTTTTACCGTCGCAGTACCTCGAATACCAAGTGAGTCCCTTAGATTTCTTACTTTTTAGTTTAAGTAAAAGGTCGGAACACTGCACACGGCAACGTCACACTCCTCAGACAAGTTGATGAATGGTAAAGGAAGTGCAGTTACTTTTTATACAAGTGACACTTAAACAGCAACAAGAATTACAGACTAGATCAGCATGTGTCTGTGTTTGATTTAGACTGAAATATTGACCAAGTCTGTTCCTTCAGCCTCTCTGGAGTCTGGAGTCGGCTTCCTGCTTTTCATCATCGAATCAAACTCCTGTCAGACATCTGCATTCTGTCACTTTCTCAGCGACTTCCAATCCATTACCCTCACACACACACACACACACACACACGGCTACTCCCATACGCATGCAGAAACACTGACAGATAAAGAGAGAGAAATCTAAATTTTGGAGGTCATTTCCCAAACTGATGCACACACACACATACACGGCCAGGCAGTTGGCTTTACTCAAAGCATTTGTGCAACATTTGGTCAGCATGTGATCGTTAGCTCAGTCCATCATTTTCAATTTTCTGGGCTAAATGGTCGACGATCCTGATATTTGAGAAATACATACCGGATGTCAGCATGATTTTTTTTTTTTTGTTTATTTATTTAACCCTTAAAAATATATAAATATTTTATTAACTATTATTAGTTCTTCTACTATTGTGGAAATGTATATTGTACAGAGTGAATGGTACTGGAATTATTTTAGGTTTCACCAAATACTTTTGCTTTTACTTTTTACACAAACAGCATAAAATCGTACTCAGCAGCAGGTGTAAATCTAAATGTGATCCAT